>NC_142110.1:41184886-41382386 GCF_056152115.1 Neolamprologus brichardi | reverse complement strand
CCACCTTTAATTCAAAGTGTACACCCAGGAAAAGTCAGGAGTGGCTTCAGGTCAAGATTTTCATTATCCTCAAATAGCCAAGCCAAAGCCCAGACTTAAGCCCTGTACTGTAGAGGGAACTGAAGACTGCAGTCTACTTTCCATCCAATCTAACACCTTTTGGGGATGTGTGAGGATGAATGACATACATTCATCCTCACACATCCCCAAAAGCCAAAAGCCATGTTACTGAGAGTAGGCAGATGGCAAAATGACAGTTTAATTCATTTACAATAAAATCTGCAATTAAATGGGTTTGAATACACGCAGAATCCCCCGTATGCATATGTGCTATTCTTGTATTATGAGTTTATGAGATATGAAATCCAATAATTTCAGGTTTCACTCGTCTTCCAGAAAAATGCAGCTGAATCAGGTTCTTCCCAGCTGGAGGACAGAAGGGACAAAAAGCACAGTGTCTTATTGTCTCAGCAGTGTTGAAACAGTCTGTTCTTTGAGGTTAAAGTCAATGATTTTGTTCATATAGGTAGATGTTGTCCAATTTTGGCAAGGTGGCCACGACAATAACATCCTGCCGCAGTAATGTAGAATTTAACCTTACACACAATGGGCGCACTGCAGAGCACCTCTTGGTCATAAATATTAAATGAATGAGTCAAGAAAGTAAAATATTAAATATCACACATAGCATTGAAACCACATTTTAATTCCTCTAGAAAAGTCAAAAGGTGAAGAAACCTTCTGTTTTATAGTTGTACATACTAATGGACATCTGATGTTGCTACTAGTTCTGAGCAATGTTACAGCTCCCACTTTTCTTTCTTTGTGTTCTAGTCTTTGAGATTTTAAAGAAGCAACTTTTCCCTTCTACCCTGACAACATGTGAAACATTGGTTGCATATATGTTCCTTTGGTAAATGTTGTTCTACTGGTCTTATATTACTGCTGTCTCTGGAATGGAGACACATGATATGCCTCGTATCAAAATACAGCTTAGTGTGCAAGGGATGTGCTCCGCTATGAGTCATATTGCATTAAACAATCAAAATCTGCTGCAAAATCTCAGAAAACAGATTGGCTGGCTATTGTTAATTGCATCCTCAATTAAATGTGTCTGCGTGGGCTTTCTCTTTTTCTGCTCCAGCTTCCTCCCACCGTCCAAAAACATGCATGTTAAGTTAACTTGTTTTCTAAACTGGCCGTAGGTGTGGATACAAGTGTTGGGTCTACGCTGGTATAGGGTTTAGCACCATGTGAACCTGGTTTTCTAAGCATTCCAGAAAATTGATGGATGGATTTTTGTCCTACTTAGACTGAATAAAATCTCTTTACAATACAGTGAAATATAAAGACATTCAAGCTAGCTGCCCATTTCTATTTTTTTTTTTTTTTTTTTACATTTCAGGAACCACATACAGAACAAATACAAACGGATCTACACCAAATATCTTGTTCGTAAGTCCTTTGTTATATAGCCTGACATTACAAGGTACTTTTGTTGTTTGTGCAATTGTCAAAAAAAGCAGTATGCAGGCACAATAAGAAGCTTATGATATCAAATATTCGCTCCACAACTTGGCTGCTCTGAGGGATATCCATCACAAATGTCACTCGTGCTGCATCTGGTGCTTACAGCACACGCTGAGGGATGGGCTCGCAGTCGAGCAGGAGAAAGCTGCCCACTGATCACATGGTGAAATGCTTTTAGTTTTAATGGACAGCACAAGCCACTAGCACAAATATCGACAAAATTGGGAGAGGTTTTTTTTTCGCCCTCTGTTCCTTTATCCTCCATGCTGTTACAGGCCATCACAGGCTGATGCTGATCCCAGCTGTGCTCTGTGTGACAGGCAAATGAACAGAGGGGATAGGCAGACACAAACATACCTGTGGATAATTTAGACTGTCCAGATCACAAGATGTGTATGGCTATGTGAGAGGAAACCTACACCAACAAAGTAGAGGGGAAAATATATATTTTTAAGGTTAGCGTGAGTAAAAGGGAAAAAAAAAACCCTAGAAAATGTTTCTAATCTTTTCACTCTCCACACAGGAGGGATATTGGATTTAGTAACAAGCCAGTGCAATGTTTCAGTATTATAAGAAGATAAATACTCAGACAGATTTAAGATGACGCCGTTTAACTGAATTATACATTTTGAATTCATTAAAAGTCAACAAATCACCTAAATCACATAAAGGAAAACTGTGATGCCTGCCAGAAATGAGTGGCCTTAAAATGCAGCATCCAGAGACGAGCGACAAAGCTAATTGTCTGTGTAGCTTCTCAGTCATCCAGGTCGTAGTAATTGGGCTTTCATCAAATCAGCAAAGATGCACAGTAAAGAAGGTCAGACAACAACTAGGGAGAAACAGAATGACAAATGGAACAACGTTGTCATCCCTTATGTAGCAGGTTTATCAGACAACTCAGGAAAGTCTTCACCAAGCACGACATCTTTGTGCACTTCAAACCCAGCCACACACTCAGACAAAAACTGGTTCATCCCAAGGACAAAACTTCCAAACACAAACTAAACAACAGAGTATGATGTGCTGTGCAGCAAGGAGTGCTCAGGCGTCTACAATGGAAAAATGCATGGCGCAACATAGTAGCGCCACCTTAACAAGACAAGTCTCAGCTGTACATCTGAATCTAAAGGATAAAGGTAACTGTTTCAAGGATGCCAGTGTTCACATTTTTGACAGAGAACATGGTTTCAAGTATGAGTGAAAGCAGCCAACTATGTCCACTGTAAATGACCATTTTTGAGGTGGCTTACGACTCAAACTGTGTGCCACCTACAATCCAGTTTTGAGATCCGTTCCCAAGCGCCTTAATGCAAAATTCACATCAGCTGATCTCAGTAAATCACATAATAGGGTTTTACCCTAAATCTCTGCTGATAATGACCACACCCTTTTTCACACCTTGGCTCATGTGGTGAGGCACATGATCAATAGTGGGTCATTTGGTCTTAGAACTAAAGGAGGTCCTCGGATAAGAGGTGAAACGGCTTCAAGAAACTTAAAGAAGTCCAGATGCTTTTCTTTCCAAACTCCCTAGATGACAAAACTAATTCATCACCCAGAGGTCAAGTGTGACCATTAGATCTATTAATCCAAAACACACTTTGGGAGAAACGTGCTTTGTCGTGAGTTCAAAGCAGGAAAATGTTACTGGCAAATGAACCATTAATATGGCTGACTTCGTTTCGTATTGGCTTCACTTCAGTGATGTGTTGGGCACTTTAAACAACAAGAAGATAAATACGCTGCAATGAAAGAATGAAAGAAATGACTGGATTAATCTAGGTCAGGCTATTCTACAGCAGTCAGATAAGTGCTTTCTTTCAAAAGCCTTCATTGTTACTGAGTGGTGTCCAGAGAGACAGCAAGTCAGATCCATTTGCTCTTTGATCAGCTCTATTATGCTCACAAGCACGTGTTGGTTTTGGCTTTGCCTGTATCAGACAGGCAAATAGAGAAGGAGTTTGTTCACAAAAAAAGTATTTCCAGAGAGACAGAAGTTATATGTGAAGCACAGCATTGTGATCTTTTTGCAGGGCTTTTAAGGTTAAATTAAACAGAGCTGTTACACAGAAGGGTGATCTTGTCAATGCTGTTATTCCTGAACTGACTCTAACTAAATTTACTTTAGAATGTGCACACACCAACAGACATATCTGTCACTTCAACGGAGATTGCATTGATTTACATTTCTTTTGTGAAGATAGCCCAAGTATACCTAATACTAGCATAAACCTAGCTTTCACCATAACTTTCATAAACACTGCACTAAAATATGATGAGTTACACTGGATGGCTGCTTTTCATTCCTAAATGGGATGCTGTTCCATGTAATGTGACTTTGCAAACAGATTTATGTGTCCACATGTTACTATACATATGAACATACCATTTCAACAATCATAACAGAAATCAATTAAAAAGAAAATGCTGTTATCCCTGTTAATTTAATGTAGGACTCTCTTTGAGAAACAGGCAAACAATACACTGTGAATTTATCACTTTGCTCCAGCCAGTCATTTTAATCCTTTGAAAGTTTGCTGAGAAGCTCTGAATTCATCTATATTTTTTTGAAAGGTGCTTGGGGAACCCTGTTTTCAACTACCAACTATCACCTTCCTAGAAATCACCAAGTCGTCTAAAGTGGCAGTTAAATAAATTGCCTTTTCAAAGTTTTCTTTTACTGCTATCTTCAGCAGAAACACAGCAGGTTCCTGGACAATGCTCTAGGTATATGCTTCAACTGTTAGTTTTAGTAATACTAAAAATAAACTTTATTTATATAGTGTGGGATTAAAGAAATTATTTTATGGCTACAATATATCCTGCATCATTAATAATATAATCTATAGTATTGATACTACATTAAGATGTTTATTAAAACCCGCAGGCTTTACATTAACCTTTTATTACAGGGGCAGCCATAATAATTGTATACACACATTGCATTTTGTGCTTATTAAAGAGTTAAAGCTCAATTAAGGAAAGGTCATAAGCCTCGTTCGGCGCGATGTCCGGGCGATCTATTGTGTAAGTGACTTGGAGCATGGAAGGATAAACTTCCTGCACGCTTACAAAACACATATAGTACATACAATCTAGAAACAGGCCTGAGCAAAGGCCTGAATGTATTCAGCTTCTTGTTGCAACCTGTTGCATTTGAGTTTGCTTAGTAACAGGTGACAGAAAATGGGCCAAAAGGAGGACAAGTCCACGGGGACCTCCAGGGCCTGAAATCATCGCCATATTTGGAAGAAGATGCTAGAAAGAGGAACTTCTGTGTCTGACTTTAGCTCTAAAAATTGATCATTGTCTGTACAAGATGCAAATTATGTTCTTAGAACGCAAGAAGGGGCGTCTAACCCTGACGTTATAAAACTGTCCCCATTTAGATTCTTTTCAGCCATGTTCCCTGGGCATTTTCTCTACCCTGATTCTCTCCTGTGTATTTATTGTGTGAGTCTCCCTCCGGTCTTTGTCGCATTTTCCAGAACCTGAACCTGACAGTTTAGAAATGGGCCTGTAATTATTAAGTAAGTGGGGATTAAGTAAGTGGTCATTCAGGCTTTAAAACAAGTAAAAATGTTGGAAGTTAAAAAGCTGTTTATAATTAGAAGAATAAGGATGAGGTGAAGGGACGAGAGACAGCAGCAGAAAAAACATTGGACAGCAGCAGCAGCCCCATCTTCAAGGTGCAGGAAAATGAAGTGAGGTGCACACTAAGGCACACTTCTTTGTCCCAGTCCTGCATCCCGCCATGCTGAAAGTCGGCAACAATTGTCCCACTGCCAAAGTGTACCAACATTATCAGCCCCAACGACTACTGAGCAGTTTCTCTAACACCTGTTATACATTAAATTTGCAGATGATACCACCGTGGTGGGGCTCATCTCTGGGGGAGACAAAATGGTGTACAGAGCTGAGGTTCAGAGGCTGTCAGATTGGTGTGTAGACAACAACCTGGACCTCAGTATCACCAAGACAAAAGAACTGGTAGTTGACTTCAGAAGGAGGAAGTCTGAGCTGCGGCCTGTCAGCATCAACGGGGAGTGTGTAAAGGGTGTCCAGTTTCAAGCTAGCAACAATAACAATAATAATATTAAGCTGGATTTTAATTACAGTAATAGCAGCATAACACACTGAAAAACCTTGGGTAATTGTGACTGTAATTATTTCTAAAGATTGGGTAAAAACAAGTAACCTGCATAAAAGCAGCATCCTATAAGCATCATTTAGAACCAAGTACGTGTAGAAGGAAAAATATAACCAGATTAATTTATAATTAAATTCATGTATGTATTTAGTAAGTTGTAAATCTGTAGATAGTGAACATATCATTATGGACAGCTTTAAACATTTTTCCAGCAAATGATTTTGCACAGTAATTATTTAGTAACTGTAGCATCCCAACTTTTAACCTTTTTGTTTTACCCTAAACCTGTCCAGTTTTGGTTGTTTCTATTTTGCTATTGGCCCTTTCTGGGGAAAAAAAATATAGCTCCTTGTTCATTTAAAACCTGCTGCCTGTAAAAATCTATGTTTTTTTTGTTTTTTTTTAATTTAGACAGTAGAAGGGAGCTTTGTGAATTTATCCTTCTGACCCTTGAACAGGGTGTACATGGTGGTAAATAAGCCCCAGAGTCATCTTTATATCCTGGGCCCTGTGTTGAGCACCTCTTTCTTCCCTTTAAAAGGCAAAATGATCCCTATAACTCCCTGTAACTCACCTCATCTCTCTGCAACCTTTTTGTCCAGCTCTCGTTCCTGGCATCTTTACCACTCTGAGCCAGTCAATCAATCTCAATCTCAGCCTCCTCCTCTCTCTTTCTCACTCTCTCTTTTTGTATTTTGTATTCCTTTCAGTGCCAGTGAAGATTCCAGACAGACTGCTGGAGATGAGGAGTTCTCGTGGAGCAATAGTCTATTACAAGTCATTTCTCATATATGGTGTCACTGGTTCCCAGCTAGTCCCTTCACTCAGTTACTCAGTGAATGAAGGCGCATAATGAACAGAAAAAGGCCATTCCTTTAGTTAGACACTGAGTTGTACCCACATTTGTAAAATGCACACATGGGCACACTAAATAACGTTCTCACCTCTGCTTCAGTGCTTTTCTATGGGGCAAAGGGATGACTCATCTTCAAATGCATTGAAAACTGACGTGATCCAGACTGACTTGTCATTTTATTTGGATGAACTGGCTGTAGCCCATAATATACTGTGTGGCATTTAAACTGTGTTAGTCGAAGCACTAAAGAGCTATACTTAAAATTACAGTAATCAAAACAGTTATGATCCTTTTGACAATATGCATTATTAGCCTGTTACTTTCTTAAACTAAACCTAAGTAGACTGTTAAGTATTACTGACCAAAGTGCTTTGCACCACAAGCTACATTCACACTTTACTTTATGCACTGCTGAACATTGTTCACTTAGAAAACTTTTCTCTATAAATCCACATGTAAGGTCAGTTTGGAAGTATCCAGTATCACACAGGAAGTGTTTTGTGATACTGGGGATTTTGGTATTGGTCCGAAATCAAGTAAATACAGGGACCTTACTGATACCAATACCGATACAGGCACTTTCAACTTATAATGGTAGCTTATGTAGGCGAAACCAATGTGTTATGATTCACAAGATCATCATCACTTTGCAAATTCTGAACACATTTTAATGATCACTTTTTACAATAATGAGTTACAATAAAACACATCTTTCAGGTTTTCATGTATTTTGAAACTGAGTTTTTTGGAGAAATGGAACAGAAACGTGTCTGACTTTAACAGACATTAGGTCATTTAAAAAAAAATAAAACAGAGGTGATGGTCAACACAAAAGGTTCAGAGATTTTTCATAGATTGTATATTTTTATACTCTGGCTCCCTCCCACATTCCAAAGACATGCAGCTAGTGGGGTTAGGTTAATTGGTAACTCTAAATTGCCCATAGATATGAATGTAGGTGTGAATGGTTGTTTGTCTCTGTGTGTTAGCCCTGCGACAGACTGGCGACCTGTCCAGGGTGTACCCTCCCTCTTGCCCTAAGACAGCTGGGATAGGCTCCAGCTCCCCCATGACCCTGACAAGGATAAGTGGAAGAAAATGGATGGATGGACAATTCAATGGGCTACATACTAAACTTATAGGAAAGAAACAAAATACTGATCCTGTTGCACTAGTATCAATCCAATACCAATAGCAGCGTTGGTATTTATGCATTATATATTTGGACTGTTCTGCCCGTCTTTAGTAGCAGTAAACCAATGCAAACTTAACAAAAAATATTCTTACCTCCTTGTGCTATGCTACAGCATGAAATGCAGTTGTTGCAGCTCAAACAGACTATATGTTCTTTTGTTTCTTTGCTTTTTTTTTGCTAATTCTTTTTTCGCAAATTATGCAAGGCTTTCTTCATAATGTCCAAGCCCATTAAGAAAATGTATTGCATGAAACACTATGAAATACACATTTACCCTAACCTTTAATTGGTTTTACATTTCAGCATTAAATACCTGAGAAAGTCAAAGTAAAATCTAATTAATGCAGTTTTGTAATAAGCCCAATTTTAAATATGCTGCAGTTTTTAATGAACAGTGCATTCATGCATGTGTTTGTTACTTCTTATTTCTTCATCAGGGAATTTGTTTGGATCTTCTGAATAAAATTGAAAGCACAGTGGATCTCTGCCTGAGTCTGAGCTGAGGTTAATCCATTGTGCTTGTGGTTCTCTGTTTTCTATCAACAGTTACAATGATTTCACACCAGCACAGATTATTTTCAAGTAATCTCTCTTCCAGTTAAAAGTACAAGAATTATAGACAACAGGTTTTTGCAAATACATTCATAATTGGTGTCATTAAAGCAATATATGTTACTGTCCTCTTAAAAATGGATGCATACATTATGACTCAGCTTCTTCTTGTCTCCTGTTAGGGGTCATCACAGCAGATAATCTGTTCCCATTTCTTGCTGTCCTCTAGATCTTCCTCTGTCATTTGAACGACCTACATATCCTCTCTCCCCACATCCATAAACCAACTCTTTGGCCTTCCTCCTTTCCTCTTACCTGGCAGCTCCATCTTCCACAGATTTCTCCTAGTATCTCTCGTCTGCACAGTTCAGCCTCACCTCTTACTATGTCCCTGAACTGTCCAACCTTCTGTTGCAAATTACTCTCGACTTTCCCCTCCATCCACTCCACCCTGCCTGCACTTCTCCATCCCCTGTTACTCTGGACAATTGACTTCAAGTACTTAAACTCAACCACCTTCTACAATACAAAATTAGGGATGATTTTGACTTTGATATAAATGTGTATTTGTTATTAAAAAGCTAAAAGAAACTTTTGTCACAAATAATCATTGTATCACTCTTTAAAGGCACTTGAGCATCCTTCATAGGATTAGCAAATGCAGCCCTCAATGCATCTATATAAATGCATCTATTTCAAAGAAATACAGCTCTTTACCAAGTTTTAAGCATTTTGCTACAAAGGTGACTACACTTTCAAAGTAATTATTATATACTGTGAAAAACAAATCTGGTAGTTAATGACCTAAAGTGTTCTTTTTTTTTTTTTTTTTTGGAAAATGGCTTCTAATAAAATCTTCAGCAATATCTTTTAAACAAATCCACTTGCTCCTTAACAGTCACTACACATCCAAACTACACACTTCAGGCCTTAAAGGGACTGGAATATGAAAATCAAAAGTCACATTTCAAAGTTAATCTTTCATGTTGGACAGCTTTCAAAAAAAGAAAAAAAAAAGAAAATCTGCATAATTTTGACAGAGTGGATTTTGCATTGCAGTGTTGTCTTGAATATTCATGAAAATGTGACCTCTACCTGATCTGGTTCTGAAAGTAGCTTGTGATCACAGACTTTACAATCACCCACGTGAATAAACCAGCAAGACTACAGTAAAATGGCAGCAATTGTGACCACATGGGGAAACGCCAACATTAGGCATCTAAGGAATGTTATTATGACATGTTGAGACTCCTGACAGTGTAATATTTGTACATGGCTTTTTTTTAACACTTACAAAGACAGATCCACATATCTCTTCACACAATGAACTTGTGATGCTATTTCAGAAAAAATGAAGCTCAAGACTAACCAAACAGCATAGGAGGAAAGGTATGAGTTAAGATTTAATAGGTAATGATCCTTTCTTTTCTTTTGATTATTTTGAAGCCTGTCTCCAAATTAACACCACTCTTCTAGAGTTATATCACTGGAAGTACATTAAGCGTGGGATCCAAAATTCTTTCCATTAAATTTCCCACTATTCTTTACCATCGCTGCAGCATTTGTTTATGCACAACTCTCTTAGAGTCCAGCCACAGCATTTCAGTCAGGTTGAAGCCTGAGCTCTGACTGGGTCACAGCAACACTTTGATTCTTTCTTAGTTATCCTATTATGGATTTATGGATTATTATTATGGATTTGGCTTTCCACCTTGGTATGTTGGTATGAGGTATTTGGGCTGGTATACTATGTTTGTTTTTCTTCAGATGTGGTTCTGTGAATTATGGCCATTATACCATTTCTCTGCTGTCCAAAAGACAATGTTTTTTCATACATGTTGACTCTTTTTGTAATGGTACTGTTATGAACATTTAACTAACTAACTGAAGCCTTTAGAGTCTTAGATGTATCTTCTGAGTTTTTACAATTTCTTTGAGTACTATACAGTCTGATCATGGGGTGGATTTGCTGGATATCACCTTCTGGGAAGATTGGCAGCTGTCCGGAATGTTTTCCACATGTTGATAATCCTTCTCACTGTAGAATGATGGACTTCAAATTGTTTGGAATTGGCCTTATAACCCTTTGATGGACAGCAACAATTGGTTCTCTGAGGTCATTGCTGACGTCTTAGCTCCTTGGTATTGTTTGGAACACTTAAATGTTCCAAACCAGCAAACCTGGCTACTGCTTGCCTTCCTGCATTTTATGTCATTTATAATAATAGTAATAATAATAATAGTAATAGTGTAATAGTAACACAGTGACATATTGTTATATATTGTTCTGAAACATGAAACTTTAGAATTTAAAAAGGATGTACTTTCAACCACAGCAAAAGCAGCACAGGGAAGATAACAGGTGATAATAATACAGTCAAATCCAACACAAACAATGTCACAGGGTATACCTGTATCATCACCTTCACACTAGCTCACCTTCACAGTAATTGTCACCGTAGTGGTGTTTGAGGGGTATGGGACTGGAAAGAAGCAATCGACCTATAAGGCATCTGATCCTTGACCTGTAGTCCTCCCATCTTGTGAATGATTGTTTTCTCTGTATTTGTCTATTGAAAACTCAAAATATCACCCTATTATCATTTCTTTTTTACATTATCATTTTCTTGGTTTAATAAACTAAGTTTTCAACCTTGACCTTTCCTCTGTTTTAATTTTAACCTAAATTAAATTTTCCTAAGGATAAAATGTGCTTTTTACGAGGCCAAACTTTGATTTTTTTGCTCAGCCTAGCACATGGTAAGGTTAATGACAAGATCAGTATGAATAATAATGTTATCACTTAACAAAATGGATTTGGTAAAAAGTGATTTGCAACATTTTTAGAAAGATCCAAGGTTGTGGAGTCAGATCAAAAATTGCTTCAGTGTGTACTGGAGTAGAAATTATGCAATTTTTTTCTGTGCAATTTGGAGGACTTTTTTTCCTCCTAACAGTTTAACATGCATTTTTCACTCATCACTGGTTACTCAAGTAAGAATTTTAAGTTTGTGATAGGATGTTCCTCCCTTAATTAGACCTTGGGAGTCACTTTATCAAATGATAGCTTCGCATTACTGTGATTTTCACAATGTGACTTTAAGGGCACTGCATACTGCCATATTTCAGCCCTTTATTTATGAGAATTGCATATTAAATACAACTTCAACTCTCACTTTAAAACCAGGAATTGGCAGCAATAGAGAGAAACACGACGAAGAAAAAGTGGGCCACTATGAATGTTAATTCATGAGTTATTGCTTGCCCCTACTGTATATTAATAATGTTTATCAAGGAAAAACCATTAGTGATCTGCCTGAGGAACACCAGAGAGGAGGAATGATGAGGAATCTGAAAACAAATGCTACCGAGCCATTATAACTGTCCCACTTAATTATCCAACTAATGTTTCATGAGGAGAGCATGAATGTCAAAAACATGTAAAAATCTGGCTTTGAGAGAAATTATTCATAAACACACACACAGGTCAAACAGGCGAGCAATTTGCACTTTGTTTTGCTTCGATTTCCCCTGATGCATTTCTTTTCCCATGTTCTTTTTACTTTTGCTCTCAATTGCCACTTGATCAGGATTAGGCATTGAAAGCTACTTGGCTAGATTTTGGATAAGATTGTGTTTTTGACTTAAATGTGCACCTTTACAATATTAACCCCGCATGTTGAAAAATGATGGGTTCCCATTGGATTTAAATATCATGGCAGTAGGTCTATGTAGGTGCTCAATTGTAACAGTTGGAATGATGGGCCTGGCTCGCTACTGCCAAAACCTGGTGTGTCATGGCAGAGACACCAACGGATACCTAGTGTGCATATCTGAAAAAATTGCCTTGAGGCCCTGATAATGAGAATGGGCTGCTGGGCAGTGATTTTTATCAATATCTTTGGTATATAATCTGCTCCCTGCTGCTTTACTTGTATCTGAGGAAAAGGACTAACAGCTGTAGTTGTTGATTTTGAGGACTTGTTGCTTTTTTGTGCAAGTAAGTTTAACACAGGATTCAAACCCCAGTGTCAGATTATAAACCAGGCAAACAGACTTCTTGTACTTCTTGGTTGCACACACTGTATATGTACTGTTTTCTATAGACACTAAAAACTGCTATTGTCCTCAAATCCTCTGTAATTAAGAATCCCCAACAGAACAGAACAGAACAGCAATTCTACAAAGAGTAAATAATGGCAACACTTACATGGATGTATACCAGATCTTTACAACACTTATGTATAGAGGAGCAACTGAGGACACACATATGGTTGAGCCCTGGGGTGGACTGACTGGGCTACAGTGAGAAAGTTAATCCTAAAACTGAATGATCAAAGAATCTGGATGCTGTTTTGGTGCAGCCTGCTACTGGCACTGGTACAGTCTGGTGCACACAGCATGGATTCATGGATCCATCCTGTCTAGTATCAGCAGTGCAGATTGAAATTGGTGGTATAACAATATAGCCAATGATTTCTCAGCACAAACAGTGCCTGTCATTACTGGCCAAGCATTTGCTGGATTCAAGAGTATCAATCAGCCAATTAATTCTACACCTACATAATGCACCATGCCTGCAAGCATGTACAGGTTCCAACAACATGACAAGGGCTTCTTTATAAAGGGCCAAGACCTCAACTGGATGGAGCATCTTTGGAATAAAGTGAAATAGGATTTTAACAGCATGAATGCTTCACTGGGATTTCTGCAGGAAACTGTGTGATATTATCAAACTAACATGAACCAAAATCCCTGTGGAGGATTTCTGTCACCTGTTTTGACTGCCTTAGAGTTTTGCTTCACAGGCTGCTCTAGAAGCAAAAAGATTTACTGTACTGTACATTGGTTAGTGTGCTAAATTTGGATACACAGTATACACTGCCTATTTATGTAATAGACATACATATTTTATCATTTCACCCAGGATTGCTTATAGAACAATATCCTCTGTTTTAGTGGCCTACAAAGGGTTTTTTTATATGTTGTTTCCACTGCTTTGTTACTTCATAGGGAAAATAATTGAAGGGTAGTACGCTCCAATAAATGAGAACAAATTTTAAAGCAGAGATCAACCTACTACACAATAAACTACTGTTTTCAAGGTTTCGAGTGCAAGCTTGTGTGGCACTGGAATTATTTTCAAAACAAACAGGAATGATTATAGCAAAACAACAAGTGCAAAGAAAAAAGACAATCAAACCCTCGAAAACAACAGAGAAATAACAATGTTTGTTGGACTGTTTGCGAAAAAATATCTTACTAAAAGCAGGTCCTATTTTCCCGTCTCATCTGACACTGACGTGATATGGGTGTCAGTGATAGTTTTTCTGTTTTTCAGGGCTGTCTGTTTCATGTCTCTGCTTCGGCACTTGCCCTTTGAAGTGATTATCGCGTCAGATGTCAACACTATAACAGGGAAATGCTGGCTAGATTCCTTAATCTTACACTCAACATGTGGCTTATGTGCTGTATTCACAGTATGGGATGTGTGAGAGTATTTGGTCATATTTTGGGTATTATGTTGCTGGGTGACCCTGGCTCAGGGGTTGGTAAGCTCATCTGTAACCGGAAGGTTGCCGGTTCGATCCCCCTGCTTTCTCTGTCCTGGTTGTTGTGTCCTTGGGCAAGACACTTTACTCTACTGGTGTTGGCCAGAGGGGCCGATGCGATATGGCAGCCTTGCTTCTGTTGTAGCTGTGGCTACAACTGTAGCTTGCCTCTACCAGTGTGTGAATGTGAGAGTGAATGAATAGTGGATTTGTAAAGCGCTTTGGGTGCCTAGAAAAGCGCTATATAAAAATGCAATCCATTATTGTGTGGGTGAGTGGGTCAAAGATGCTTTTTTTGTTGATGCTTGGTCGCCAATACTACAAATCCAGTCCTCTGTTATGTTGGCTATAATTATTTGTAACTATCAGGATAAGGAAAGCAGTTTTGCAAGTGTTATCATATCTGTTATTATATCATTTTTATTGGAATCCTTACAAAAATAATCCACAAAACACTTTGTTGTATGCCTCATAATAGAAATGTCTTATAATATTATTTATTCAAAAGTTGCTCTTTTGCATTTTCTCACTAAATATAATTTGAGAAGTTAAGCATGATTCAACTAAACCCCAAGTGTTATTTTCATGAGCAGTGTGTGCCTAAAACAGTATTATTACCTTTATTTAACCAGAAAGTCCCACTGAGATCAAATCTCTTTTAAAAACCAAGATAATGCTATACATACATTCATATGTGTCCAACCGTTCCATTCTGAGTCCCACAGGAAGAAGAAAGTAAAGGTAATTATTGGTACTTGGACAGAGAATGGTACAAAAGTGCCACTGAAAAAGTACCTATTATTGCTTTATAAAGAAAAATATGTTTTTTTGTTAATGGGCAGGGATGGCCAGCCCAACAAATCCTAAAAAATGCAATGGTGAGTCAGACTTTTCATTTGCAAAGAAAAGTAGCTTTCCTTAGAATAAAAAGTAAAGCAAGATTTATTTTAGAAAAAGTGAATTTATACTTTGAGCTTCATAACTAAGATCACTGATGTGTATATTAACAAAATGCTCTGAGACTCCATCCAGTAAAGTTAAACAACCATTCGTGACTTAGATTTAGCTCGTGTTCCCTTGTGATGATCGTGTGAAAGTTTAGTTGTAACTGCTTATTGAACCTCAAACTAAAGAGCTGATATTTTCATGTCGAAAATCATCACAATTGATCATAGGTGGGCGTTCATCCATAACCCAGAGATCAAAAAGCTGCTTGTTGCTGAAAGCTTTGCAGTTTCCAAGCGTGAAGAAAGCCAAACAGGTCAGATGCTTGACCAAGAGCATCACTTAATTTTTTTCCAAGATTTGTCAAGTACGAGGTCATACATTAAAAAGTTATAGTCTCAGTATAGTTGTATGAAACGGCCCGAGGCAATATAGAGAATATTTATCATATTTAAATTAAAAGCCTCACATATCTTGCATGCCATTATACACCCACCTACAATTTGAAAAGGCTTTTTTTAATCATACCAACAGGATTTCTGCTTGCCACCTGCTCTATTTGCCTGATTCAACTTCCTGTGAATACATTCTTGAAGTCAACTTCCCTAAAGTCTCCCTAGAGGAGATTTACCAACAGTGCCCCTTCTGGAGGCAGGTCATAGGTGCATGAGAAGGTCATTTAAAGCCGAATTTAAATTAGATATATCTTTTTTATTTTTACAGGCAAAGTCAAGGAACTTTATGATCAGGTCATGGTCCATGCACTACCTAATAGAGATTCCTTAAACTTTTACAGCAAATACTTTTAACACTGAATAGGGTTTTCAAATGTCTGGTTCCCAAAGTACACCAAAGGGCAAAGCCAACATTTCAAACCACATATGTAGTTGTATTTATGCAAAAGAGTTTATATGCCAACTGAAATGTTCTTATGATTAAATAGTTATTCTTTTGATTGTATGGCCAAGATATGGGTAATCTTTGCAAAATTATTGCTATTTTATGAGGTTTCATCTGGCTTGCAGTAACCTCCTCTAGCCTGTAGTTTGCCTCAATTGGCATACGCTTTCACACCAAAAATGGTCTCACTGTTTCTGGTCCAGATCCAGCACTCTTATGAAGCAGTCCAAGTTTTTCTCAGAAGGTTTGTTTTCCAAGTGCCTGTTTAACTTTCTTCCCCGCATGTTAAAATTTAGCCATCTTCTTCTGACAGATGACAAACTTTGGGCCTGAGAGCTGCTAACTGACAGTCTGGGCCCTTGATAGGTCATGGGCTCGTTTTTCTCACCATCTGATCATATTTAGGTAAAAGGATTTGCCTCTGTATGGACAACATATTATCCTAACAAGTTCAGATGCAGTAAGTTAAAAGATTCATTCATGTCTCTTTCTTCCATAATAATACATAGTTTCAAAAGGTCCCTGATACATCTGGAGTTACCTCACAGCATATCAGTGCTCCTCTTATCAGTACCAGCATGTAGTATAGGCATATAGACATGTTATTCTGATACAGGTGTGATACCGTCACTGTATTTTGTGATCTATTTTTTGACAATACCTACAATTCCAACTCATGATTTTTGTAAAGGTGTTTGATATCAATCTCCCCCTATCTCTTGCATCCTCTCCTGTCACACCAACCCTCTCTGCTTCCTCTTTCACTCCATCCATACATCTCTTACTCTTTTACTCCAAACTCTTTTGTCTCCAAATCACTCCACTTCCTCTGATGTACTCATTTGTAATCTTGTCCATCCTGGTCACCCTCAATAAAAATCTTAGCATCTTCATCAGCTCTGCCGCTGTCCTGTCTGATGCACGCTTTGCAGGTTTTCTGTTTGTAACTTTTTGTAGCTCACTGTTTTTCCCACACAAGCATTGACGTGTCAGTGTGCAGTGATGAACACTACGGCAGTAATATTTTACAGTTTTTTGAGATTTAATTACACTGCAATCAAAAGCAATTAAATGTCTGTGCTACAACTCCCAAAATAAGAGGGGTGTTTTTCCATATACGCATCAGTGACAACAGAATTAAATCATAAATCAGTTTCTGACAGGGGCAGCTGCCATGCTGACAGAGGGCGCATATAAATGATAGAACTGTACTAAAAAGCAGGAATGAAAGAGGGGGCAGCATTTATAGCACATGGTTGTCATGGCTCAACACTTCACCAATAATAACAGAGATCATGTCTTCCAGGGCCTTCTGGCATCACTGTCCTCTTCCCTGATTTCAAACCAGCAGCTGTTTGTTCATTTTGCTCAACCATCTATCAGATCTCAGACTTATTAGGTGTCAGGAACAGTGTGCTTAATCATCACTGCAAGTCTTGTTTTCTTTGTGTCATTTTGAAAAATGAAAAACAGAAAATGCAGACCTGACTTTATTCCAGGTGATTAATTCTGCTATTGCTGCTTAAGCTAGGCTTGGGATTCGCTGACTGATCCCTGTAGGCAACAGTGATTACAGTATTTCCACTGTTTGCTCACTCTATCATATGTTCATGCTTTCAATAGTGTGTCACTGCAATATTAACATTAGATTGTTAATGAATGGCAGCTAGATGAGAACAAAGAATAGCTCTCAGTGGTACTGAAAACATGAGCTTGATCAGTTGGTAAACCTCCTGAAATAGTTATGTGCTGACATTTTGGAGGAACTGCTTGACTAGCATTAATTTCTGATATTTTTCTCCTCCGTTTGTGCTATTAAGTCTATCTTTTCTGTGTTACTTTTACATTGAGTGTATGTGCTTCACACATCAACTGATTACTCCCCCGGTTTAGTTCAGTCATTTCATTAAAAAAGTGCACAGACTTCAGTGAACAAAAGACATTTTCTCTGCCATTTTAATTAACTTACCACCATTTATCTGTTTGTTTATATCTCTTTTTAGTGATGTTTAATATCACAGGCCCCAATCTAGTCAAATCTTTTGAAAACTTTGACATAATCTCCTGAAGACATCTGTCATTTATCCTTGGATTATACAGATATATGAAATACCACATTTATTTACAGACCAGTCAATGACAAATACAAAAAGATTGTAAGGTTTTTTCACCTTTCTTTGTTGAAATTGTTTGTTGCTCATTATAACATTATGAAACCCAAAAGCTTTTACTGAAGCTGTTCAACTAAATAATTTGCACAAATGTTCTTTCAACTGAATCGGCAATTTTCGAAACAGGAAACTGTGGTCCCATAGATCCAGTTCTTCCTTAACAATTAGAAAAGAACAGATGATGCAAATTAAAGTCAAACTGCATAATCATTGCCCTGAAATATTCCCAGCAATACTTGGTTACAATGTGGTGTTTAAATGATGCTATTTTCAGTTATATTCACTATTCAGATCTAACTTGACAAATCAAAGCCTATCACCAATATGGTATTATCAAACAACAAGCAATGCACTTTATAGCAATAGGGTTTTTAACTTGATTTCCCTAATGTCTGTGCATTTTGAAGAACTGTAATGAGCCACATGACTGCAACAGCAGTGTATCAATACAAACACTGCTTTTAAAAGCTCATTTGATGTGTTACGGTTGGTTGTATCATGTCTGCCGTGCCTCTAGTATACAGTGGTTATGAGTATATAATTATGTCTTCTGTTTCTCTCTTTCCTCCTGCCTTTATACCTGTCATAATCATTGTTTTGCAAAGACACGACAGCAGAAAGGACTTTTAAACGGATAGATTTAATAAATAGAGTTCCTCAGCATTATAGCCTACCTTTCCTGTAGCCCTGAGCCGTTGCTAGCTCTATTGCCTCTGGGTACAGACAGAGCCTGGGGACTGTGGCGCCACACAAACACCATTATCGTCCGTTAGCTCTCCTCTCATCTTCTTATCCTCCTCTCTCTCTCTTAGCCATGCTCGTTTACCCCCACCCATCCTTTTCTAGCCCAGGTGGTGGACTGTGAAATCATATCCTCGTTATTGGGCCTTCTGTACGATACCTTGCAGCATCCTGGGCCAATCCACACAAGTGATCATTTCTCACAAACTGTTGGGGGGGGGTGTGAAAGAAGAGGAGAAAGCAGTGCGGCTGGAGGCTTAATGCTCTCAATGTATCTCACATCTGTGCCTGTCAATGTTGCTCTAGAACAGAATGGGAAGAATAATATGCATGTCACCTACACAAAGCTGGGCAACAAACAAATTGCAGTGCATAACAAATTACCAAAGCCATTTGGTGACATTATTTGTATGACAAAGCATGTTAGCTGAACAGACTGGGAGACCTATAATGAGATTTAAAGAGGCACATTGCGTAACGCCAAATTATCTTGAAACACCAACCTCCAATTTTCTCTGTAAGTGAAATTAAAAAGAAGAGAAAAGAAGAGGAGGGGTGGCGAACCCAATGGTGAACGCAACTCTGGTGACACTTAAAACTATTAGATGAATCAGATCAAGAAAATTTACCTGACCCCCTGTGTTATTATTCTTCCCTTAGGGGCTACAGATTAACTCAGGATTCTGGCCTTAAGCTCTCAGTGTTTGTCAGTTCATTAAAGCCAAGACAGGTTGCCTGCTTAACTTGGACTGAACAGAGTCCAATTATTTCCCAATCAATACTCTATACAGGTACCTCATTGTAGCTCATATATAATCAATTTGCCACAGAGCATTACAGCTAAACTTCACCTCTTTAGCTTTTACACAAAACATGCTTTCACGCCTGTCACAGGGAATTGAGCCAATGTGCTAAATGAATTCTTCAGCTAAATATTCCCAACAGCATCAGCTGTGTAGAGACAGCATATGCTGGCTGCTTTGTACAAACAATAATACAGCGTGGGACAATAGATCATTTTTCATAAAGTAAAAGTGAAACACTACTCAAAATCTATCTTTTCAGTTCCAAACACACACCTTATCTCAGCTGAAAGGGAGGCTATATATGAGGTTTTATTCCTGTGAAAGGAGTAAAGCAGAAATAGTGAGTTTAATTTTAGTGTGTGGCATGTTTTCATGCTTAAAAGAAATATCAATAGAAACATCTTAACTTGTGATCTGTCAACCGAGTCTTGTGGCAGTTTTTGATACAGTCACAACCTGCAGTCTATTGATTTTGGTTGCTGGACACTACTATTGAGTTCCTCATAACAAATCTGCCATCATCATTTCACGTCGAATTATTATCTCAAATTTTTGATTTAAGAACTCAGAACTTCAATTTATTCCCTTCAATTATGAGTTCTTTTGTCAGAAGTATGTGTTAGTATTTTATCCCTTGTCTAATTATTCTAACTCCCTACACCTCTGTGTCCGACTGTCTCTTTCAACACGATTGCAGATGGTGGAGAATTTGGCACCTTGACTGCTGACAGGTGCTAAAAAATATGGGCACATCACTCCAGCCCTGCCTTCTCTGCATTGGCTTACTCTCCATTTTAGGATTCAGTGTAAGATTTTACTCATTGTTTTTAAGGCTGTTAATGTGCAGCCTCCAGCTTATACTGCTAGTATTATTTGCTCTCTCAGATGCACTGGTAAAGATCTCTTACATGTTCCAAGGTCACAGCTTGAGCAAAATGGAATTATTGGAAGTCCTTACCTTACAATAAGGTGACTGTTGTTGTGGTTTGGCGCTATATAACTTGAATTGAATTGAGTGTGTCCACTCTGTCTTAATCCTTTCCTGTGTATACAGTGGGTAAAATAAGTATTGAAGACATCACCAGTTTTCTAAGTAAATATTTTTCTAAATATGCTATTCACATGAAATCCTTGCCAGATGTCAGAAACAACCCATCCAATCCACACATGCAACAAAATCAAACTATAGATGTCCATAAATTATGTGTGAAGATGAGAAATGACACAGGTAAGAAGTATTTAACACATGAGGCTGGTGCAAAAAGTATGGAACGTTGTGACACCAGCTTAAAACCGTCAGTAATTAGAAAGCAATCCTGCCACTTAGTGCAAATTAATATCAGCTGGTTCAGTGCTGAGTGATGGCCTCTAACAATGTGTGTCATTACCAAGGCGTGACACAAGAAACATCTCGTGATAGGTAAAACCATTGAGCTCTCTCAGGACCTTCACAACCTTATACAGTCGAACCCCGACTTACGAAATTAATTCGTTCCCGAGGGTCTTTCGTAAGTCGAAAATTTTCGTAAGTCGACCCATCGCACCTTTTGCGTGAACGATAGGCTATAGGCTAATTGCTAACGGCAACAACAAAATGTCGTTCCAGTGGAACAGCGAAGGACAAGTACGAAAGCCAAGGGGGTTGTCACATGATTCGGAAGGCATTGTGGGCATTATAGGCATTCTGGGCTCAGCCAATCAGAGCCAGCGGATTTCGTTACCCGGGCATTTTGCCGTAACATGGGCAGAAATATTGCCGTTAAGTGCCTTCGTAACTTAAATTTTCCGTTAAATGGGGTATTCGTAAGTCAGGGTTCCACTGTAGTTGCAAAACATACTGAAGGCATTGGTCAACAAGAATGCTGAAAAAAAGGATGCTGAAGCATGTTTAACCTCCTAAGACCCGAACTCTTCCACGACGTGCATTTTTCATTTCTCTCTGATATTTGGGCATATTGGGGCCCGATGAATGTAAAAACAAAGAATTAGCAGATTTTTTTTTTAACCTTTTTTTAAGAAAAATAAGAGCCACATATGAGGATATTCATTTAAAATATTGATAGAACAGAGGCAGTATAATGTTTCTTGTAAGTGGATATGAGGCCCATGTAGAGCAAAATTTAATATTTTAGTCTAAATAACCCAAAATGTGATGTTCACATATGTGGACGCCAGGTCCTAGGAGGTTAAACTGAAAAACATTTAGACAAGCCTGTGAAATACTGAGAGAATATAGTCTGGTCAGATGAGACCAAAATTTAAAAGGCACTGCACATCACCCCAAAAACACCATACCAGCAGTGAAGTTTGTGTGCTTAGACAAGCACACATCTAAAAATGCCCAGCTAGTAATCTAACCTGAATCCAATTGAAAACATAAGCTAAAGCTCAGAGTTCATAGCCCACAGAACCTTCAGGATTTGAAGACTGTTTATGTGGAAGAATGGACTAAAAACATGTCAATAGCACCTTTAGAAATATATTCACCTAGAAAACTGGTGACATGTTGAATACTTGCTTTAACTGCTATATGTTGCCTGTGTCTCCCTCTGTTGTTTGTCATGCCCTCCCTCATGTAATGTGAGCCTCTGTCAGTCAGTTCCTACCCTGCTGAGTTACTGTTTTGTTTCTCCACCGTTTATGTTGTGATTTTGACTTTGCATCTGTCTGACAGTAGTAGCAGTTCTTTTTTTTTTTTTTTGTTTTGCTTTTTCATATCAGTAAATATTTCAGTTTCAATAGGAAATATACTTCAAGTCAGAAGCAAATATTGTTTGTACAAAAAGCACTATCACACCTTTACGTTCTTGGTTTCTTTTGCTAAGCCTAACCCAGTAGATTTGCTGCTTGAACACTGTGGCATTTGTGGTTCACATCATCACCCCCTCTCCTACTTAAACACTCACTCAATACTCTTTGACGCATATATTACGAAGATCAGTTGCAACTTTACAATAACGATTAAGTAATATTCATAGAGCCTTAGAAATGCATTTAATTACCATTTTCTAAACTTTAGTTTTTAATGATTCCATAGTTGATCAGTAAAATCATGACTAACTAAATGTATTACCTATAATTTTATCGTTATTCATTTTTAATTAATTAATCATTTTTAAATTATTTTGATTGTTATGGTGCATCTAAAATCCAAATTTTGTTTAAATCAGTACAATCTGGTGACTTGACGACAAGCAATAGCTCTTTTAAAAATCATGGTTAAGCACTTATCTAACTACAGGATAAAATGATCTGTTTTTGCTGCTTTACCAACATCAATGTGAAAAGGTAATGGTTAAATTCAGAAGAAGAGGCAGGCTGTTAACAGCAAGGAGGTGAACAGGAGGAATTTCTGTGAAATTTTCTCTCTGCAAGACCACAACACTTTTAAAGACTTCTTCCTTTTGAGGATGCTGCACATCAGTCACTTGCCTTTTTGGAGTTTAGCAACTCCACTGCACAACAGAGGAACCAGCAGGATACAATTGTGCACTCAGCCTTAAAAAAATCATGGGCTGTGAGCTGACTATCAGCTCCTAGGAGACCAGCTTTTTGTGTAAAGGAAATTCACAGATACCAGCAAAAATAGGAAATATAGCAAATGGGTCAGCACTCACCGTCCTTCTCCCCTTGGGGAAAAGGCTTCAGGCAGTAATAAAAAAGAAGAAACCTACTCATTTCATACCATGGCATTAACAGAACAGCTACCCAGATGATGCATCAGCAAAAATAACCCAAATGTCAGTTAATGTCTTTTCATAAGCAGTGAAAAGATTCTGAAAAGGGAAGGTGACCTGAAATTTGAATTTATTCAGCCTGGTAAACTCTTTCTGGGAGAGTATGCTCTATTCATATTGAGAGAGCATTTTCCTCCTAAACTTTTGAGACTGAATGACTGTATAAACTGTAGAATTGTCTTTTTTATTAGCTTTGACCTGTCTCTCTTGGGCTACTTGGTCAATCCCACCTGGAGAGCTCTGCAGACCCATCAAAGCAGCTCAGCAGAATCAATGAAAAGCAATCTTAGCTCATACCACAAAAATAATATGACTTTCTAAATTTAATCAGGAGATTCAGGGTTTATCTATTTAGACTGACTTCAGCATCATTGGTTAGATATTTCTTCTATGGCTAGCATATGTTGGAGTTTTGGACACAAAAAGAAGTGCTGCATAGAAAGAAGTGCTACAAAAGCAGGAGAAGTTTTAGCGAACAGTAATTATTGTAGACAAAAAGAATTAGCAGGTGAACAAAGGTGAACTTTCTGTATGTGCCTTAAATAAATGTCAGAAATGGTGTGTAGTGAACAGTGTTGGGGAGTAACGGAATACATGTACCGCCGTTACGTATTTAAAATACAAAATATGAGTAAGTGTATTCCGTTACAGGTACCGTTTAAAAAGGTGGTATTTAGAATACAGTTACTTTGTTGAAATAAATGGATTACACGGCGGTACTTTCCTGTTTCATATTGTGGTGGGTCAGGCCTGTTTGGGTTTTGTTTGACAGCAACGTACTGTAGTTCCAGGCGGCAGCGTTACGGTTGCCATGGTTACAGGGTGACGCTCTTGCTCTGCGTGTTTCCTGGGTGAGAGAGCGCTTTTGTTGTTGTGCTAAGAATGCAGAATGTGGCCTCATGGGCAGTGTAGTCCGTGCTGCAGGGAGAATGGACTGCCATACTAGTTATGTGTCTGTGAGCGCGAGGAGGGAGAAAAAGGAGAGTGGAAAACTACGAGTTGTCATCGAGCAAAAACGGGAGCTGGAAGCATGTAAATATAATAATAACCACTGCAGCCAAGAAGAGTGCCAGACGAGCCCAGTTGTAAGTACGGTATTAAGACTTGACTATACGCTTTGTTCGTGTTTTCCTCCGAAACAATAAGTTCCCTTGGAGCAGCCTTTCAACGCCTCTCTCTGTCTCTGCAAGCAGAGTTGACCCACACAACAAAGTAAAGCTATTTTTCGGCTACGAGCCCAACACAGAACCGTATTAGTCAGGTCCCTTTACTACGGTTCGGAGCCGCGGACCTTCAGTAACAGTAATAAATCACACAGCAATAGTACATTAATGTAGTTGTAAAAAGCATGATAATATGTTAAGTAATCCAAAGTATTCAGAAACTTCTGTAACGGAATACGTTACAGAATACATTTTAGGGCATGTATTCTGTAGTGGAATACATTTTAAAAGTAACCTTCCCAACACTGGTAGTGAACCTACTCTGATCCATCATAAACATTTATTTGTTTAACATTGTGTCACAATCTGAAAGCAGGGACTCAAGCGCAGAACAGGTTGACGTCTCAGAGCACCGTTTATTTACACACCAGTGCGATAAGTGACGGAGGGAAATTAAGGGTTCCAAGGGATTAGGGGAAGGCTCTCTCTCTCACGCTCCCTCACGTCCTCACATCCAACTCACACATGTTCGTACGGCTGGGAGGTCACAGGTCCGGGAAAGTAAACTGGAACAAGAAAGGGAAAAATCACTCACAAGTCACGAAGGTAGGGCGTAAAGGTACAAGACCACGGGAGCTGGGAAGAGAGACTAACGTTAGTAGCACAATCATCCAGCGATGAGAAGATCTGTGGCCCAGCCTCAAATAGTAGTCGGGAAATCGGCTGATCGCCAACAGGTGTGTGAGCCAAGGGCGGGAGCCAGCAGTGAGCTCCGCCCAGGCAGAGAGGTAGGGGAGAGAGAGAGAGAAAGCAAAAACACAAGTGTAGCCTTGTGAGGCCGGCTGGGCAGGCACGGGGACCATGACACATTGCTATCAAATGCTAAGTGAACTTTAAATAATCTGGTGTTTAAAAATAAAGTGCATTAAATTTCAGTTCTGAACTCATTAATACATCTTGATCAGATTTTTTTGAATTTAGAGAATAACCAATTTATATGACAACTAGATGATTTAATACGCATAAAGTGGGTATGATGATTTCAATCTTTCACCTTTCACAAACGTTCTCTGCCTCACATTCTTAATAACAAATACTGTCTTGGCTTGACAAACATAAAGAAAAAAAAATAGCCACGTTATTAAGCCCCCAAAGAATAGAAAGCTGACATTCTTCAATGGAAAAACTTTGACCGCTTCAAACAGCAGCAGCTGAATACAAATGTGCAAACTGTGTGCTGGCAGCTTAAGCCCTTGTGGATTTTATGTATTCTGATGTTGACTGAAGTGCTCAGAATAGTTACGTGAGTTCACAAAGGTGCACGGGTGCAAGACTGCATAAAGGAGATGAATATGACAGCCTCTTCACTCCTATCTTTTCACTGACACCAGTAACACAAAACATGAAGTGCAGAAAAGTCAGCAAACAGGTACAGAATCACTTTAAGACTATTGCATGTCTTATTAAGCACTGAGTCATTTCATAAGGCCAGAAATACAAGGAAACACCTGGTATGCTGAATGTGGAAACTGTGGAAAATATTTTTTTGTTAGCTTGGCAATTTGTTTTTTTCCCAAAAGAATGGCACTTTTAAAAAATGATTTAAAATAAATACTCCAGAAAAGTTCATTCTGGTATGTGAATTGGGATGAGCTTATCTGTAACTGTTGAATAAGTAAGTATACAGAATGCATGCCTACAGTACCTTATCTACATTATGCTAAGTCGGAAAAGTATATCTGACTGTCAGTCTTGAAGCTTTAGTCTCGGTTTTCACAAACATAACTACTTCTGGACAAGGTTTGATTACTGCATGTTTGGATTTCTGAATGTTCTGAAGGAAGACGTGGTCTCTTCAGTAACTACAAAATACCCAGAAATCTGTCAACTTTTGAACAGCTCTCAGAAGTCCCATAATGCACAATCTGCTACTGTGTGCAGTGAAGCGACTGCAACTGTGTGTCGGAGAGTGCATTTGTCTTTGTACACCCGCCCAGAATAGTAGTATGTGACATAAACGCATTTCAGTAAATGCACATTTAGGCAACATAATTCTGGTCTCTTATGCACTGCAATGTGCATTTGGGGGTAGTTTGTTCAGTTGCTGTTTGCAACAAGAGTAAACATAAGCATAGCAGTTTTACACACCAAAAGCCTGGTAGCACTGACTGTATGTATGGCAATGTCATACATTATTTTCTTTCACCCAATTCTAGAATTTTTTAAAACAGTTTTATAAATATTTCTCTTACATTAAGACATCCCAATTATTTAACTGTTAATTATCAATTAACTGTTTCCTATGCAGAGTTGCATGGCTGCCTTTGAATAGTGGCAATTTTTAAATGTCCCTTACCTGAACACTAATATTTGGTGTTAGTTTCCTTTTAACATTTAAAATAGAATAATATTGTGTTATCATTTTATTAAAATTCTGCCTTTCAGATATATTCTTCAAAACTGAAAAGACATTTTTTATTAAAGTATTTTGTTTTGTTTTGTTCTTTTAATTCATAAACTTTTGTCAGTGCTATACAGATAGCATATTGTGAAATATATCAGTGCTTCTCAGGACCAGGGTCAACACAGGCCTAATTAAGCCTTGAATAATTAATCATCTGATTACCAGGGCTGTTAAGAGAAGTCGGGACAGTCCAGTCTTTTCCCCCCTACTATTCTGATAACAACTCTGACAATTCAGCTGCCCATAACGTTTTTACAATACGTCCACACTAGCACGGATAGATTTGAAAACGGCGTTTTCGTCTGAAAACAGCGTTTTCCTCTGAAAACGCTCCGCGTCCACACTAGCGTTTTCAGTTGTTTTTACAGAGTTGTGCGACCACATTGAAACGGCCGAAAACGCTTACGTTCCAGTACTGCGCATGCGTGAAACGCAAGAAGAAATGCCTGCCTCATTTCTGTCCGCAGTTTATTTACTTTCCGGCTCTTTGGAACGTTGCGGCAAAATGTCGAGAAAAAGCACTGAGTTTTTTAAATGGACTAACAATGAGGTGGAGTTGTTGCTGCGAGTAACACACGAGTTGCAAAAGCAAGTGAGAATTAAAGAATTTGAAGAAAAGCTACCTGAAGCATGTACAAACTGATATTAATCTTTAATAGGGCTGCCAAAATTGAGAGCAATCAAAACAACTGCTGTATAATGCCCTCCGCTATCTTTGTTTAATTGGTCACATGACTAAAATGCATCATCGTTTTAGAAAGTCTGCGTTTTAGAGTGTCCACACTGCGATGGGGCAGCTCTGTTTTGAAATGTATTCTTTTTTGAGAGCGTTTTCAAAATGGCCAAAATGGAGAGAAAACAATGTGTTTTCTCTCCATTTTGGCCTCCCGTCCAAACTGAGAAAACGCAGCGTTTTGAAAACGCTCTCTCCCCATCGCAGTGTGGACACTCTAAAACGCAGACTTTCTAAAACGATGACGCATTTTAGTCATGTGACCAATTAAACAAAGATAGCGGAGGGCATTGTACAGCAGTTGTTTTGATTGCTCTCAATTTTGACAGTCCTAAAAAAGATTAATATCAGTTTGTACATGCTCCAGATAGCTTTTCTTCAAATTCTTTAATTCTCACTCGTTTTTGCGCATGCGCAGGACTGGAACGTAAGTGTTTTGGGCCGTTTCAATGTGGACGCACAACTCTGTGAAAACGACTGAACACGCTAGCGTGGACGCGGAGCGTTTTCAGACAAAAACACTGTTTTCAAATCTATCCGGGCTAGTGTGGACGTAGCCTTAGAAAACATCTCTGAAGCACTGCCCTTTGATCTTGCTCTCTTTAACACCCATCTCAACTGCTGTGTTAGACGTGAGGTTCTTTTCTTTTTTTGAGACAAACAATACAAGAACTGCGTTTCACATCAGAAACAGAAAACTCAAAGCGTGCTGAAACAAAAGTCTTTAGATCTGGAAATGATGGAAAATATTTACACTTCACAATAGGCATGGAATAAAACATCATTTACGACAGTGAGTCAAGCTGAAGATGATCCCTTCATGCATGGTGGGAGTGAGCTGAGGGCTGTCTTCTCATTGATTTTTCTTCAGGCCTTTGTCTCCCTCCTTACCTCAGGCTCTATTCCTCTGTTGGCCAAAGAGCTCAGCATCAGGCCAGTAAACAAAAGAACATTGATGAGCATTTGAAAGATGAGCATTTTGAAAAAAAACAAAAACCTAAAGCTTTCCTTACACAATATCCTGAAAGAAATGTTCAGCTTCAAGCAGAGATTGTTTTATATGAAACGAAGCTTAACGTGAATTATTGTGATTTAACACTTTTTCACAGCCATGGCCATTTTATGTGCCCATTTTTATCCATTACTCAAGTTTAGAGAACATTCAAGTGAAGTTTGGAAAATAATGGTGGAACTTTGTCAAAGCTGTGTGAAGAGGAGTCGAAAGATTAGGGGTTACTGTTGTGACCATTTTGGATTTTTGCCTGAGTTAAAAGATGGAAAAGAAAATGCCCTTGATAGTTCCCCAGAAATCCGTGTGATGCCTTCACTAACGCCTTCACGCACACACACACATTTGTTTTACAGCGCAAGAGTTGCCAAAAAATACCCACTTTACAATGAAATTCAACCAAAAAAAGCAGCATATCATCACATTGAGAAGCTAGAAACAGCCAACGTTTGGCATTTTGACTCTGACTCTCACCTTTGAGCAGGATTCTCCTGTATTCTGGCAAAGCCTCAGAGTCTGAACAGAGCTTACAGAAAAACTCTTTTGTAGCTGCAAAGAGCAGATGCCAGAAGGTGGTTTGTTTGTCATGGCAGCACCACGATAAGCACCCACCACCTTCTGGTGACACCCCAAGGGCCCGGTAAGATGAAGAAGCAGGCTTCTAAGCCTGGATTGGACAAAGCATACTTGAGCAGCAGAGAGGTATTGGCAAGCCAGCAAGGCTGCAGCTGCATTATTTGCCATCCAATAGTTATATGATGTAAAATAAGCTGCCTTACTACAGGAAATTCCTAATTCTCCCTTTTAAAACCTCAGGCGTTTCATACAATCTTAACAAGTTTGAGTTAGTTATTTTCTAATCAAGTCTTCGTTTCCACTTATTAGAAGATTTCTTGAGAGTTAAGAGGCTGAAGACATGCTTGTCAGGATTTATCCTCTTGAGTGACACAGTGAGTATTGTGTGCGTGTGTTTGCATGCATGTGCATGTGTGTGTGGGGAAAGTGGGTGGGACTGTGTTTGTGCATGCGTGTACTTAGGCACGCTGTATAAGCCTTCAAAAAATGTTTGTGTTGGTGACTGCCATCTCCCTGTAGTGCTCCAATAATAGCTTCTGCTTGTTAATGTCCTGGTGCGACCCCTTGTCTCTTCCTGTTCAGAGGCCAATTGCTTGACTTAGAAATGATGAACAACAGTGTTAGCGTGGGACAAGATCCAGCAAAGAGCAACAGAAATAAAATGTCACCATGTCAGCAAAGTGCAAAACTGTTGTATCGACTTGCTGGCATTATACTTTAGTGAAGCCTGCCTGTTGTGTTTGCTTTCAAACTATGCAAAATTTCCACTGATGATGTATTCATGGCAGATTAATTTTCTGTCGGTCAAATGCAAATGCCCCAAAGTGCCATGTTATTTCTAAAGCCTCCTAATGGCTTCAGTATGTTAATGGGTAAAATAAAAGGTTGTGAGGTATTGTACTTCAATATGATCCCACAGATGGAAGTCAGGTGTTTGGACATCAGCTTTATTGTAGGACTTAATGGTTTACTTTCTGTTCTGTTAACACAGATTTCTTCGTAACAACTCAGGTTTTTACAAGAAAATACTTTTTTTATTGCAAGTAATTTTTAAGTATTGCCTAAGTAATTTTAAGGAGTTTACAGTTTCATGGTAATTTTTCCAGAAAAACAAATAACATTTCCTCATCTTACATCATGAATATGCTGTACTTTACAGGCCTTAGACTGTATTATGGAGTTGATCTTGCCTTTTTATACCTTTAGTTTTTACATCTTTTTTTTAATAATTATTATGTTGATGTGCACAACTGATTTTCTATTATTCAATTGTCCTTCTTCGTTTCCAAATTAATGTGTGTCTGTGAACATTCTCAGTCATCCAGGCCTTGCAAAAAAAAAGGCGACTGGTTGTGAACTCACACAACCCTACAATAAAAAATAAAATAAAATAAAAATTTAAAGGCCTATGTGACCTTATAATGATGGAGCCAAGTCTAACTATTTGTTTTCACACCTTTGAAAAGAAGTGTGCAGGAAAGGAGTGTATCCTTTCCTCTAAAATACCTGGAGGTTAGGCAAGGTTAGTCCACTCCATAACCGGCTCTCGCCCCAAAAAGTAAAGCCTACTCACAAGGTAAGACGGGGGAATATTGTTTGTTTTTCCTTTCTTCCCAAGGGCTCACCATAGCAGGTAGCTACCTATGTTTGATTTGGCAGATTTTTTTTTTATTTTTTTTTTTATTTTATTTTTTTTTGGGGGGGGGGGGGAATAACCTTCCTGATACAACCATCCCTAGGGATTTGTTTCTCCTCCTGGGATCAAAGAGGGATTTTTTGTGTGTTTAAAAAGATGTGGTGCATGAATATGTAGCTGTCAGTTTAGGCTTGACTCACGCAGGCCTAGAGACTGATCTGTCATAGTTGGATAGTTAGGTTAGCTAAAAGTAATAGATACGTGTCCTACGGTAGATAAGTAAATACCGTGTTGCACACCACATTGATACTTTTCCCCTGTGTATTCTCTGTGAAGGACTTTATTCACACAATGAGAAAGTTAACATTTTCCTCCCTTTGCCATCTTTATTAAAATTCTGGTGACACTTTCTCTGACTGAGAAAGACTACAGGCAAATTGGATGGTAAACACATTCAAAGTCCTGTCACTCAACAAAGCAGTTTGGCTCTGAAGTCAGCGAAGAGTCTCAGTGGCTTTAATTCTTCCCAACTTCACCTAACACCCTGAGTATAACAGATTTGATGTTTAGCCTCTCCACAACAAAGAAAGTTTGTTTTCCTTCGTGTGTCTCTGCTTCCCAGTGCCCCCTATATGCAAAAGCACAAAAAAAGATCTACATCTGAATTTTTTTTGTTGTTGATCTGCGACAGTGTGAATGTTAAACAAAAAATAAAAGTTTGCAGGTGGTTTATAAGGGCAGTGAACGAGAACTTTTTTTCATTTTCATTGAAGGACTTGTCAGTTTTGGAAAATAACTATGTGGCTGCAAATCAGAAACTTTTACTTTCATGTCAGTCATGTTTTTAAGTTTTGAAATCTGAGTTGGAGATAAGATTTTCACGATTTTTCTCAGACAGTGGATTACTTACATTCAAGTGTTCTTTGTGGCTTTGTAGCTTAAATGGATTGGTATTTTATCTCTGTCACATTCTTGACCATCTGCAGCTTTATTCATTTTACACAGACTTCTCTGCAGGAAATATAAATTAAATATATTTCCATATAAATTCCCCTTCCATCAACAACTAACTCACTCTTGATAAAAAAACAATATGTACTGTAGTTTATATGTGTTTATGTTCTGTGCCAGGTGCCTTTTTGATTTTAGTTGGTTTGTATTCTGTTCTCCTTTTTGGAACTAATACAAAAGTCCCTAAAAGACAACAAATTAGCAGAGTGATCAGGAACACAAATTAAGGTAAATGAAGGAGGCATTGAATGGATTAGAAAACAGTCAGCAGCAAAAGAATCACAATTCAAATTGCGTTTACCTTTTTTTATTATTAAGAGTAAAGGTGCATTACTTAATTAGACTCTTTTATACATTTCCTTCTGCCTTTAGCCTTGTAAACAGTTCCAGCCCATTAGGCATGGGCAGTGGTATGGTTTATTCTGTTAAGAGAGATAGACGGTCAAAGGTAGTCCTCAGTTATCGATTGTTCCTGCAGTTTAAAACTAAAGTTTAAGCTCTCATACATAAAACGGACAAACATAGCCCAGTGGCATCCCCGTGTATATTCCCATGCTTCTTAAGATCTCGTCTTGTTACAGAGGCCTCACAGGCTAATATTTTTAATTGGAATTATTTTTGACAACTGCCAAGCCATTCTCCTGTGCATCAAAGCACAGACTGCAGAATGTTCCTTTAAATACCAATAGGAAAATACTCTCTGTAAGAACTGTATGTTTGGATGAACAGAATACAAATTAATATTATTCTGCTGTCTTCTCATGCCTTCCTTCTTGCCCTTACCATTTATCAAAAGGACATGTGTGGTGACGAATGACAAGCACAGCGATCCACATGACCCAGGAGGTGTGCGTGCTGTCAGTGTGGGGGTGAGCACATTTTAGACATTTTAGTGAGATTCTCCATTCATTCACTAACATCCTCAACAGTGTTGCTTTAAAGACATTCAGTCATACAGTGTTTTACCCAACCGATTCTCCACCAGATGAATTCCCTTTGTCCTTTCAGTGTTTCTTTCTCTGCTTTTGCATCTATCCTTTTGCTACAGGCAAAATGAATAAAATATGGGGGACAGGTGAAAGGACAAGCAGAAATTATTAAACAGGCAAGTGATGATATTGCAGGAGTAAGAGGTGATACAGAAACAGAATAAATAAGATCAAGGGGATCACTTAAGGACTTAGACAGAGCTTTTATATTTCTTTATGGAGACTTTTTTCCTGTGGAAAAAAAAATTACATCGTTGTTAACACGTAAGAGTGTGGTATACAGAAATACTAAATATCTGCTTCAGGTGATATAGAAACGGTAATTATGTTGTAGGTTTTTTTCACAGACATCAGTATCCCAGAAGGAGCACCACAATGACACATGACATAATAATATTTTGTTCAATACCTTGATTTACGCACTAGTTTCATCTGTATATTCGATAAATATCTTTAGCATGTTTATATAATCTCAAATATGAAATGCTTTTAAAAGCTACTGGCAATACATAATTGTTTTTAAATCTCTATTATCAAAATCAAAAGAAGCAAAATCCAAAAGTCTTGATTCATCCGTCATACTTTTATGTTTTGGTACTGAGGAGATAGATGTTCGTTTTTAGTTTTTTCACTCATTTTCACTCCAGTCCTTTGGAGTGACTTTGAAGTTCAGTAGAATTGTTTTCCTTATATGCTGTATGTCCATGTTTGGAGCTACAGTGTGGGAAATTATTATTTAATGTAGAAAAAACACAGAACACTGAGGCAACAAAGTAGTGCCTAAAAAAAGAAGCACATTAAGATCAGAGTATCCGGTCTTCAGACTTCAGTCATTAAAAAAATGTGTGGAGGGAGCTGAAACTTAGAGTTGCCAAACAGCTGCCCAGAAACCAAAGGTATTAAGAGATTTTCTGTAAAGTGGAGTGCACAGAAATTCCTCTTGAGATGTGTGCAAACCTGCTGGCCAACAACAAGAAACACCTACAGGATATTCTCCACCAAGTACCTAAAATTGTTGATCAAATATTTATTCAACTTAATGAGATGCAAATCAATTTATTATCTGGATTTTTGATGGTCTATCTCTTAGACTATTGAAATCAAAGTAGCATAAAAACGAGACACTGTTCATTTTGTTGTAAGTCAGCAAAGTTGCTCAAATAATTATTTCCGTTTACTGTATTTATAAATGTAATCACAGCAGCTATTTTCCAGTTTTCCAGCAAAATGAAGGAATGGTGAGCTCCTCTGGGCTTTTTACAGTACCGCAATTTTGTTTAAATGCTTTAAAAAGAAATTAATGTTGTACTTTCTTGGTGCAAATTAATCAAGCGGTCATGAAAGAAGCTCCAGAGCCAGATAGTTCTTCAAATAAAATGAGGTGAGAAGGGGAAGTCACTTTTTTAAATTAAGTGCTTACAGCTGTCATCCACATATAATACATCCTGTGATTCAGCATCACAGAGTAAGGAGACATAACTTTCCTTTAAAGGGTTCTGAGCCAAAAGGGTTGGGGAGATAAGTAAGGATTGGAAATGTGAAACAACCTTACAGTGTAATCCTCACCATGAGGTGAAAGCAGAGAGGAGGATGAAAATCAAATTTAGCTCTTCATCCCCCAGGAGGACCTGGGGTGTTATTTTCTGCCAAAGTTACCTATGACAGTAATCCAAGACACAGCCACCTACCCAGACAGCGATGAGACCAAAGCGATCCTGCATGTTTTACATTCATCAGATAGCTCTGGTAGTGATTTGGAGCCCGAAGACAATGAAAGCCTGATGGAGGTTCAGAGGGGAGTCAAACTCAGTTTCAATCAGCATCACATAACGAAAGTAAACAATAGTGATTACAGTAATTAGTGTTGGTTAAACTTTCAGCTTTGCTACAATCACTTGGTAAAAACAGAATAGTTTTACATTCGAGTAGCTGAGACTCCTCACACAAGACTGACATCTAGAGGTCAAATCCTTCCTACACTTTGACTAGAATTTGACCAGAAAACTTAATGTGTACTTGGGAACTTCGGACCAAATAAAAGCCCCAAGACTTTCTTTAAAATACACTTTGCATTAAGTTGATCAAATTGGATAATGTATCTCTACAGAGTTGTTTTGTTGATATTTCAAGTGAAATATTGAAGCGCCTTGAGGCGACATTTGTTGTGATTTGGCGCTATATAAATAAAATTGAATTGAATTGAAATTGAAATTGAATTGAATTGAAAAGGAACTAATACAAACTATGTAGCAATCAGACACTAACTATGAGCCTTTCACAGGTTAGAATACCTGTTACTTGTGATTTTATTGATTTAAAAAGAAATTATTTAAACAGTAATTGTGAAACCAATGACAATGTAGAGGCTCTTCTGTGTATAAACCTTATTTCTGTGTTAGGCATTAAATGGCTCATTAGGCCTTGTAAGGCAGGGCAAGAGTTGTCATTAGGAATCTTCCATTGATTATAATTTTGGAGATGATAGATTTTATGACCCTTCAATCCCTGTGGAAACACTCAAAAACCACTGCCTCATGGAGAATCTGATAACAAAGCTAATTAAGGCCTACAAAGAAGGAGGAGGCTATAAAATATATCTAACCTTTTCCATTTTGCAAGTTTCAGTGTCTGAAATGGCATTAACAAATGGCATTTAAGGTGATCTGTGGAAGTTAAGACAAAGAAAGGAAAGAAAGTCTGCATGACCCGCTATAAAACCTCTGTCTGACTGCAAATGAGCTGCATTAGCTGTTACAGACATGGAAGTGCTCTCAACCATTGCTTGATAGAGAAGCAAGTCCTTTCCTTTCCTCTCCTTCCTAAAGAACAGACTCTACATAACAGATGGACGTAACCATCATGATGACATTATTCAATGCTTAGTGAACGCCTGTCATCAATCTAGCTTAGCTTTTTTTTTTTTTTTTAAACCAAAGCACCTGTCAGTTCCATAATAAAACATACCCAACTTTATCATCCCACTGGACACGGATGGTGATCATAATTTACAAAGTGAACACCACTTTTTATTTAGTGTGACTTGAAAACTAGCCATTGAGCTGATAAACTCGCCAGCAAAGTGTTCTCTGAATTCAGCTGGGGGATATTCTCCATGAGGAATCGTCCCCTCTGGCCATAAAAAAACCAGGTCATTTAAATTTAAATTTAAAATTTAAATTTCAGTGTGTAAAATCCCACCACTAGATGTCAGTAGTTTGCACATTCCAGATAACGGAGTTCTGTTTTGTTGTTTTTTACATTGCCAGCTGTCCAAAGGCAGGAAGGTCACATGTCTAATCTGCAGACTTCTTTCTTTGGTGAAGGGATGATAAAATATCTTGAATGTGAAGGATTCTCTTTTCCCCATGCCTTTTGTCTACTAAGTATTTAGCATACTTAAAACACAATTAGGCAGAACGGCAATGTCCATCTTGATAAAACATTTTTTTTGTTGTTGGATTATTTCTTCGTTTATGAGAAGACATAAGTTTGTTATTAAAGATGTAAAGATGTATATAATTTATTGAGTACAATATGCTTTTTTCTATTAAATAAACTCAAAAACAACTGTTTGTACCTTTAAGTCATTTCCTAGTGACTTTACATTTCAGAGCAGAAACTATGCCCATCTTTTATAGACAGTCTGTGACTCAAAGTGTACAATTAAATATCAGGAGAAACATTGGGAACAAGTGTTTTGAACAGACTGATTTAAAATTAAGCTCTGTGGGATCAAAGACATATAGTTCTGGCCAAAAGTTTACATAAACTCTTTTTGAGCATGGTAAACAAACATGGTAAGTTTGGGCTTTTAATGATTTCTTTGAACTGCTCTTTTTACACAGCATACATCTTTAATGACTTAAAAAAAAAGAACTGGGTGCACAAGATTGAATTTTTTTCTCTAATCCACACAGGGTCAAAAGTATAATAACACTTGGTTAAATGTCCCTTGCACCTCAACCAGGTACTTTTGGAAGCTATCAACGAGCTTCTTGTATTAATCGAGATGGTATTTGATCTGTCTTCTTGGCAGAATTGGCCAAGAAGTTCAATTGGTTGATTTCCTGGTAAGCAGTCAAGCTTGAAGGTATCCATTTTGAAGCAGGGATTTCTTTCTTGGTTGGCACCCTCTCTGCCCATGGCCACGTAAACCGCTCCTCACTACAGACAGAGGATGGTGTTACAGGGGTTTCCAGTTTATTGCTGGCAGCCTTGATCCTGATTTGATTTGATGATTTCTGATTTGTTCCTAAACACAGTAACCAATTTCCTCTCATCAGAAGGTGACTAACTCTTCCCGATCTTAGCAAAGTGGTCACATATCAGAATACCTTACATAGAATTGTTTGAGCTGATTATCTCAGAATCTGTAGTTATTTAGAAAAGGCCCATCCATTAAGCTTCTGGAATGATCTTCCTAAAGCCCTGAACTCAACAATATGGAAAATGTTTGTACTATGCTTAAAAGGTAGGTCTGTACCAGGAAACCATAGACCAGGGGTGGCCAACTCCAGGCCTCAAGGGTGTCCTGCAGGTTTTAGATGTGTCCTTGATCCATCACAGCTGATTTAAATGGCTAAATTACCTCCTCAACATGTCTTGAAGTTCTCCAGAGGCCTGGTAATGAACTAATCATTTGATTTAGGTGTGTTGACCCAGGGTGAGATCTAAAACCTGCAGGACACTGGCACTCGAGGCCTGGAGTTGGACACCATAGACCATTGACCCAATTTTGATTTTTTTTAAAGATCTTGAACATGTGTGTTGTACAGTCATTCCACCCTGACAAAAGAAGCGTTCAAAGAAATCATTAAACATCACAAATTATCATGACATGTAAACCCATGACGAGTGTATATAAACTTTTGACCACAACTGTATTTGAAGGACATAAGAACCTATATTTGACAATCATTACTAACTTTTTGGGAGTGGAAACATTCTGTTTTGGTTTTGTGCAGAACCTAGTGGCACAAGGCATAAGAAAAAGGACAGAATCAGTTCCACTCAATAGCAACAAATTCTGGAAGAACTGTTCTGCAGTCAGTCAAGAAATTAAAAAGAGGCACAGTTCATCGAGTACAAAGCAATGTCAACCATGAACAACTTAAAAAAAACACAAATTGAAGTTGTTAGAATAGCTCTCCCAACCCCCAGACCTGAAAATGGAAAATCTGTGAGGAGATTTTTAAAAATGTCAAAAATGACCCCACGGGTTGTTTTTGCTTCAAAATCTGAAAAATGAACAGTTGTAATATATTCATATTCCAGGTATTCCTCATAAAATATGTTTGTAACATGAGGCCATTTGCATTTTTATTTATTTTTTCATTAATTAAAAAAAAAATGCAGTTTTTGTATGACTACCCCACTCTTCCACAAGTGGGGTCAAAAATGACCCCAAGCAGTTCCTGTGGAATCTTCTATGAAACTTTCATTCTTAGCAACTCTGACTGTCCCACTTACACTTCTGATGGATCAGGAATTAATTTTTACACAGTAATATACATGATTTATAGTCAGGACTGCACATAAGTGGTCTGCAGGTGCGCATTTGCTGTCTTCCCAGAAATTCCGAGAATCTGCACTTCTTTTGCGGTGAAGGAACACCAAAGTAATTGCTTACGGAGCTTGCTTCTTCAACATCTTTAAGAGTTCTGCACAAATGTCTGTCCTCCTCCAGATTACGTACGCAAACGAGCGTTCCAACTTCTTATCTGGTGCGTGTCTTTTATTTTGACAGCGAATGCGCACCTGCGGACCATTTATGTGCAGCCCTGTTTATAGTTTTCTGTGCATTTCAAACATTGTACTTTCTGATGTTTTTTTAAATATCTAAAGTAACATGGCTGCTATGAGGCCAGCTAGGATCCCTGTGGACCTTGCCCTACAAATGATCCAGGACGGATGGGATGAAGAGCCCATCGGAGGCATTGACTCAGAATCGGACAGCTCAGATATAGAGGACCCAGACTATTGTCCCCCCCACTGAACAAGGCCAGTCAGACACAGAGGAGTCCTCTGATGAGTCCTCTGAAGAGGAAATGGATATTGAGTCTACTGCTCTGGCCACAATATTCTGAATTAGACGGCCAGGGTTTGCACCTGGGTTTAGTACTGTCTCCCCAATAGATGCATGGAAGATGTTCATGTCTGATAATATAATAGAAGAGGTGCTGACATGCACAAACATGGAGGCACGAAGAGTAGCCACAGACAGGGGAAAAGAGTGGAAAAATGTAAACGTAAGTTCCTGGCATTTATTTGATTGACCATTCTTGCAGGAAGTGAGAAGAACTGGGATGTACCAGTCGGTGTGTTTTTTAGGAGTCCTCTGCATAAACCATTGTACAAGGCCACTATGTCAATTCAAAGATTTGAAGATATTCTCCCATCTTGCACTTTGATGACAAGAGGACCAGAGCCTACCGACTGAAAACAAACCACATGGCAGCTTTCCGCTACATATGGGGCCTGTTCCTGGTCAACTGCAGGCAGAAATTCATCCTCAGTGATTGTGTTATAGTGGCTTCTGCAGTATATGCCGAGCAAGCATACAAAAGTGATACAAGTGATACAAAAACTCCAATTTCTTAAAATTAATGAAAAAATGAATAAAAATGCAAAGGGCCTCATGTCACAAACATGTTTTATGAGGAATACCTCAAATATGGAAATATTTAAAAGATTTAGAAGAATAACAGCCGAGTTTATAGCAAAATGCATTGATTTTATTTGAGGTCATTTTGACCCCACTCGTGGAAGAGTGTAGGTATTGGTAGGTTGTGCATTCAAGGGTTAAGGGCTGTTACGATCGGCATGCTTTTCATTATGTAATTAGAGCTCTGCTTTTCTGAGCCATACCCAGCCAAACTCTGAGCCAAACTCAGACCCATATCTGAGTTTTGAGTCCGATTTTTATATGTCAGGATTATGATTTGAGTATGTCAGTGGTGTCTTTGTTTACTGTGCTGTCATTGTTGTGATCTGAGATCAGTCTCCAGAGTGTGTTAGTCTGTCACAATGTGATTTAGAGCCTAAATCTGTTCATGCATAATTAATTTGTGAAGAATCTTTTTTTCTGGAAAAAGGAGCTTAACAGCTGTTTTCAATTACCATAATATACTTGTTAGACACTAGGTGTGCGCACACATCTGCAGCATAATTATATTGAACAAGTGTGCTGAACAATGCATTCATGTATGTAAACTTATCATATATAATTTTTTACCTGCACTTAATAAATATGAACAAATCAAGAGGGTGATTTAAAGAGAAAACACACATCCAGTGTGTAATCATCAGACACCTTGTTTAAGGTAAAAAAAAAAAAACAACCCAAAATTAAATAAGGTTAAATCATTCTGAATCTTTATATTTAGAAATGAAGCTCTGAATTCCTTTGCATTTGTTAAAAAACACAAGTGTGTATTTTAACAAACTTTAAAAAAAAACTTGTTAACTTAAAAAGTCTTTTTCAGTTTACTCTATTTTGACATAATTTGTAATTGTGAGGAGCTGCAGGTGCAAAATATTTTACTCGGAATTCTAATTTTACAATCAACTACAATCTTTCTGTGAAAAGATTTTCCATAGTATCCTGAAGAAACACAGAGCACAAACACCTGCTTGTCTGCTGTAGTCTTCAGATGCCCGTTAACTTTATAGCGTCTTGAGGAGCCATTTGTTTGCAGCAGCAAAGCTTATAAAAGAAAATTTAAATGTTATACATATTTTTTTCTAAACCAAGATGTTCTACATTTGTTCCATCACATTTGCAGCTCTGCTGCTTACACATGGAGTCTGCTTGGCTGGTGCGCCTGTTGTCCATCATCACTCGCCTCCAGCGTAAACCTCGGGTCACAATATCCATTCATTGCCAGATTACCATCTCACCTAGTGTGGTACAGTTCGCTCAGACTCACTGTAGTCAGTTGGTATAACATTTTGCATGTCTTGTATTTGTTTGCCTACCTCTATTCTGCTATTCTTACTCTCTCCTTCCTTCTCACACTTTCTCCAGATTCACCAGCCTTGACTCATCCTGACATAGTTCCTTGTCCAACTGCGTGCCGACTCCATCTGAATTCCCTGCATACAAACCCACTCCTACTGATCTGACCTTCCTGGGTTTATTTTATGCCAATTACTGGTTATTAAACTTTTTGTGCATCCAGCATCAGAGTCCTCATGTCACATCCTTAACACCAGGAGTGATTCCATTTGAAATTCAGCTATTGTGAACGATAACAGATGGACCGGTTTATGCCCGACAATATTTTCACGGACCGGCCTTTAATGTGTCGCGGATAAATACAACAAAATAAAACTAGTACCGGTATCGAAAAAAAGAAGATTTATTCATAACACATGTGAAAAGACCAAGGAAAACCAAGTTAACGATAAAAACGATAACAAAATAACGCTGAAAACCAGTAAAAACCCTGAAAACCACACATTTCACCCCTGAGCCTCAACTCTCGCGGCCCGGTACCAAACGACTCACGGACCGGTACTGGTCCGAGGCCCGGGGGTTGGGGACCGCTGTCTTAGATGTCTCATCTGCTCCTGCCTGGCAGCTCCATTTTTAACATCCTTTGTCCAATCACTAATCTCACCTCCACGCTCCCATCTTTCCTTCCTTCCCGCTGTCTCTTAACATGCCTTCCCCTTCTCCCCTTCCTTTGTCTTTCTTTAGGCAACTGTACCACAGTTTCCACTGGCACACTGTTGACCAACAGCACTGGTGAGGGTGATTGCTAACACGGGTCCCTGATCTGGTAAGGAAATCTTAAGATGCACTGTTGTATGTGTCATATGTATGACTTGGCCAAGATTTTACGCCAAGTGCCCATCCCCATTTATCCGGGCTTGGGGCCGGCACTAGGACTACACTGGCATGTGACCACCTGTGGTTGTGTTTTTAAAGGCTCATTTCAGCTGCATTGGCTGCCGCAGCGGGTGGCTGCACTTGTTTTGACTTGGCAGACACCGGATGGCCCTCATGGTGCAACACCAAAGGGGTAAACATTATATATTGGTTTAGGAACAGTTTTAAAATGAAAATCAACAGTTTTAAGGTCCCCAAAACAATATTTCAGTTTGAGCTTCACAAGGCTTTTGTCTCTTTCTTGTAATAGCTTTTCCTTTCTTTTCTCATTTTTCACCTTTTTCTTTGATGTTTCTCTTTGTCTGCTTCACACTGGTATCTGCTCGAGTTAACAGTGTCTTAATGATTTTTTTTAAATCAAAGTACAAACAGCGAAAGAGAGAGGCACATTTTGTGATGTACAGAAACTCTGGTTGAATCATTTCTCTTCATTTTCTTCATAATCATCCTCTTCCAGGTTTGTTTGTTCTGCTGCTATTCGTCATTTCAACTTTTTAACTGCAATGCGTTGTGATAAATTATGAAATCTATTGAAGAGAATTATGGAAGAAAAGCTATACCAGAGTGTTTCCTCTGATAGTAAAAGGAAAGCACAAAAACTTCTGCAGTTTTATGCCAAAGATGAAATCCTGTGCCATTTGCGTAAATGGTATTCACGGCTTGTTATAAAAGGTGATGAAAGTGTGAAAGCCAGATTGCCTGGGAGAAAACACTCAGCATAAAAACGGCTTTTAGTAACAAAGCTGGGGCGAGCCAAGATGCCTTTTTGTCATGATTTGTGCAGGCAGCAGCCAAAAATAATTCAAAATTATTTTAAATTGCTAATAATCATACACTAGACCGCATGTGTCAATATGTGGTACAATTATGGGTTGGTTTCTTTGTTTTTTTCAATTAATTGAATTTTCATCTCAAGGCTTTAGAAATTACAGAAAATTGAGAGACTGACCCTCAGAGCAGTCGCAGGCAGTTAAATCGATGGGGAGACCAATAACAGCTTTCATCTCCTTTTGCAAGGTAAACATCAAGGCTCTCGATACACTATCTGCCTTTGCCCTCCAGCATGCCTGCGAGACTTAGGCCAACATAACATTTTACTGATTTATTTTTCTATATTCAACATAACAGGGTATGTTTGGCTGCATGCATGGAGCAAGGCCTGTTTTATATTCACATCACACTCCAATGGAGCAAATGCAGAGACGTGATATAGCCTTACTTTTGTAATCTAGACTGTATATCTCTTTTACCAGAGAGTGATTGATGAAAACGCCATAGATCTCAGTTGCATATGATTAAACTAGCTACTTTGTTATTTTACATCACAAACCTCACAAGGGATGCATTTCATGTGTAAGATCACAGATGGATTTCCCTTTTTTTCAGTTGAACAGACTCTGAATAAAACAGATCCTAAAACTGAATGAGCTGCAGCACTTTATATTCAGCGTGACAAGGTCTTCAGCTAAGGTGAGAGTACTCTAAAGAAAAACTCATTCCCGTGAATTTAAAAGGTGCAAAGAGGAGTTTCGCAAATGTAAGTACAACTGTGCATCTTCAGCTTTTATACTTTTGTGTCTATACAACCTCAATTTCCTGCGTGTCAGTGCATGCAATTTAATCCACAAAACACATTATTAGAAGAGTGACAGAGAAGTTAATGAAGAGTGTTGTGCTCTTGGACTGGACTCCCATGAGTAGATTATTTAAGCATTAACTGCACTGATAGAGTTTTGTGTGTAATATCAACAGATATTGAATGTGTGGTGAAATCACATTTGCTCTTGAATGCCCAGCATAGTATAAAGTGGTAACTGTTGTTATGGAGAATTTAAGAAAAAATGCACTCGCCAGCCACTTCATTAGGTAAGCCTGTTCAACGTCTCATCGTCAGCCAATCACGTGGTAGCAGCAGAACATTTAGGCATATACACATGGTGAAGGCGTACTGCTGAAGCGCAAGCAGAGCTTCAGAGCTTCTTATTGATCCCTGAGGACAGAGATGAATGGCCTTCAAATGGATACGAAGCTAAAAGTAACTCAACTAAACAGTCATTACAATCAAGGTATGCAGAACACACAGGCAGATGATACAATAGCAGAAGACCACTCCAGAGAATGGAAAACTGAGGCTACATTCGCACAGCCTCAGCAAAATTGGACAACACAAGATTTGAAAAACCTTGCTGCATCTGATGACTTTCAATTTCTGCTGCGATATTCACACAGGAGGGTGGGAATCTCGAGTAAAGTAATTATTAACTGAGAATACCACAGCCTACATGAGTCCCCAGTGTATCCATCCATGGCTGCTTCAAGCAGGATAACACATAATGATGCTAGTGCCTTTTTGAATCTATGCCGCAAAGAATTAAGTCAGCTGATTTTAGTCAGAGCAGGAGATGGTGTTAATCCTGGGAGGCATGACTGGAGTCACTATATTAAGCTAGCTATATGCCAGCAGCCTGGTAGACAGTTCTTGTTTTTCTATGGGGGTGTGGTGCGGTGGCTTTGTGAAGTAGTTTAAATCCACATTTGAGAGAGCTGTGGTATGTAAGAAAAGTAAATAAACAATCTAAGATTTTTAATCAGTGATACTGGTAATACTCGCCGTAAAAATAAGTGAGGTCAGCAGTGGTAACGAAGCAAGTTATTTATTTCCTGACTAAGTTCCTAATTGGCTCAGTTAACTGGAAGAAACACTCAAAACACTTCATATGCAAAGATTAATTAGAGAATTTGCTGTGGCAGTGTGAATGGCTTTAGTAATTATCTGTACAAACTTGTTCTGACAACAGAGCTCCCTCTTCTTTCCTTTCCACACTCATCCAAGAAAGAAAGAAAGATAATCACTGCCATGTCAATTTAACTATGTAACCCTGTAATAAAAACATAATCATTTACAAATATATATTTGTTTTGCATCACAGTCACTGATCCATCAGGGGTTTTTGGCACTTTATTGGTCATAAAAATATTTATTAAAAAATAAGTGAATAAATAAAACTGTTTCATCTTGTTTTGCAGCCATTATGATGAGACCAGTATACTCTACTCTTTAAATGTTTAAGATGATAATCTACAATTAGTTTAAATTGTATTTGAACAAAAACTGAATAACGAAATACAATAAAATGAACACCGGGTGGTTTAAAAATAACTTTATCACATATGACAAAGACGTTGACACTATTTTTACAATAAACATCAGATATTTAAAAAAATAACAACAAACTAAAAATAACTTTAAGTTGAATCATTGCCTTCAAACTTAATTGATCAGTAACCAATGTAACCATGTAACCATGGTAACTTTCTTAGGCGACATATTTCCCTAGCAAATATTATGCAATTCAGAGATTTCATTTAAACGCCTATTACTGACTGCAGTTAACAGATAATCCACCAGAGGGCAGGTGATTGCCTGCAACAGGTTTCTTTAAAAATCACTGATCCTGCTGATATACTGTAGTACATTGACTGAAGTTATGAGTCTGTTTTGTAAAGGGATTTTTGTAACAGTACTCATTAAATGTCAAATAATACTGATAGATTATTTGATTAACGATGATTCGAATTTATTATTTAAAAATATGCAACGATTAACTAAGTTTGCTCCACGCTGACATTTGGAGGCATGATTTTCCTCTGTGTAGAAGATCAAACCATGCTTTGTTCCTTGTTTCCTGTTTCTTTGCTGACATTTAATAATCACTCAGTGAGAAATCCATTATTAGAGAAACAGATACATCCGAATCGCCATCCCTAATCGATTCCACCTGTTAAAGGTTGTGACATGCTTTATCTCACTTGGAACAGTAACTCCCCTGCCTGGGCCAGTTCAATGGGAGATGCTGGAGTTCATGCTGGGAAATACAGGAAGTCAATAACTTGAGCAGCAGTAGATAAATTATTGTGAGATCATCATTCCAACTATGTTATCTTATACCCATAGTCAAGGTAGATGAATTATGTTAAACAGCTGTGGAACATAAATATATTCCTTAGTCTAGGTTGTGTGCAAAGTATGTAGCTTAGTTTCCCTTATATTTTTAGGTTAAAGAACATGACCATTGTTGTAGTATGTTAGACAAATGTTCCAGTATATTTTTGGGGATTAAAAGAATGTGACCATCTTTGGGTTCTGTTAGACAGGTGGGCGCCGCCATTTATCTGCTGTGAATGTTTTACACTGTTTTCTTGTCATGTCAGACTGCTTAAATCATTTTCTGAGAATGTTGTGTGCAAAAGACTTTGTGCCGATAATAAGAAGAAACAGACCACATTCTGTGGCCCCACCCTTGTAGGGGGTAGAAAGACAGGGAGCCCGAGGTCATAACTTAGGCGCCATGACAGATAAGGGACTGTGAATGTTTAGGTTTACGACCAGGTGGGGGCCAGTAGAAAATATAAAAAGCTGTGTAACACACCACCATTTTGAGACTTGCTATGACCCTCTCATGCATCTCTCCCCATCCGGATGGTTGTTTATGCTCATTGTGTGAAAATTGTATGGAAATAAAGGATTGTTGATTGAGCATTTATACACCGAGTATTGTCCTTCCTTCAGCCCAAAGATTCAAAGAATTGGGAGATTTCAACAACTTGGTGCCGTGACCCGGATCTTTGGTGTGCTGAGGAGGGGCAGATTTGGCCTGTGGTGAGATCGTGCGACGAAGCGAACAGAGGACGGTCCAAACATAAAAAGGTAAGCACAGCCTGTTGTATTATAAATACCAAATGTGCATATTAGGCTTTCCAAATTAATCTGTTCGCTGAGTTACACGTATTTTCACATTAAATTGTCGGTGTCTGGTTTTCGGCGCAAGATACTAACAACATAAGTTGAGGCTGAATTCAAGTGTGTTATAGGAATTTTCTAGCAAGATACTAAAAGTATTCTACGTTGAGACTAGAATTCAAGTGTGTTATAGGAACTGGCTCTAGCAAGATACTAATGAAATACTACGTTGAGACTAGGGTGAAGCCCACACAACCCCACAAATTAATTTTGTCTATGACTGGCTTCTGTTGCAAGAAATGGGGAAAACTTCCAAAATGCGGCCAAAGTGTAGTATCTGAAATAGAGGTGAAATAGAATCTGGCTTGTGGTGCGCTTGCATTTTCAAAGGTGAGCTCAGAGGTTTCTGTGTGTGTTTCTGCTGGTGAGACGCGCTTGCTGTGTTTCTGTGTGTGAAATATGAACATGGTGACAGTGACGGTTGATGTGTGAATGGGAGGACATTAGAGCAAAGACACATTTTAGGATCAAAGGTTGATGCCTAGTGGACCTGTGGAAATTGGTTTTGTTCATGGTGTGGCAACCCCCTTCCTGTGGACACGCAGTCAGGTCCAGCGGCGTCTGGTTAGCTGAGGTGGTGACTTGGGAACTGAGGACTCCCGCATAGCTACAGAATAATACTGAAAACGTTTGTGTAATCACGGGTTTACATTTATTCTGGACTAGAACGAGACACATTTTGCAAACAAAGGCTGAGTTCTAAGAATAGTAAGAGAAAAAGGTTAAATAAGGTTAAATAAGGTTAAAAAGGTTGAAAAAGGTTGTATTCCTCGTTTCAGTGGTTGAAATTGTTGTTTGCCTGTCCCCTGACGAGTGTTAAATTAAATAAAGAGGGTATTTGGAGCCACATAGAGATAGACGAGCTGAATTGGGTGTATTACTCTGTGGTGTAAAAAAAAAAAAAAAAAAAAAAAAGGAGAGAGAGGAAGAGAGTTGGAGGTGTGTAGTTTGTGTGAGAGCGCCGTTAGAGTCGGCGTCTCGTCTGAAGTACGGGAGTCAATTAAAGTAACAAAATAATTTGTGTCTAAAAGTGTGTGTTTGTGGTGTGTAGAAATTGCGGCAGGAGGCCGTGTCACGAATTGTTGCAAACTGTGAAGTCAATTGGGGGGTTTTAATTTGGTTTTATTTTTATGGGGAAGAGAAACTGCGGTATCCAGTCCGTGGCGCAGTTTGAATAAATCGTGAGGCAAATGTGGTGCGATCTGAAGATCGTGAGCCCAATTGTCCTAGTTAGGTTGACGTGTATAAGAGCGGATGGCACCCGCTCTTTGTTCTGATTAGGGCGTTGTCCTGAATCAGCAGAAGTGCCTCGCAGAAAGTTTGAATGAAGTGTGTGTGAGCCAGCCTCGAGGGGCGGGTTCACAGGCGGAACGAACGAGGAGTAAAATGTGCGTGCGTGTGAGAGAGAAAGAAAAGGTGGGGGCGAGTGACCAGCCCGCGAGTGTGTGTGTGAATTCCTTGATGACAAATAGGGAGACAAAGTAGATTAGTTGATTTTCTGTGAAATAATAATAGTCAAGAAATCATAGTGATCAAATAGGAGAAAATGAACTAAAGTAAATGAAGCAAATTAAAAGTGGATTAGCGTCAAAGTAATGATAAATAAATTGATCAAACTAATAGTGACATTTAAAGGTGATCAAGTATTCAAGGATGAATGGAGAATTTGATTACTGACTGTATGAGAGCTGTTGGGGTGAAAGGAAAATGAGGTTGGAGGAGTGAGTTAACAGGTTAATGTGTGGGTGTAAAGCAATGAGGTAAAAAAAGAAAAAGAAAATGATGAAAACAGAGAAAATAAAAAGTGTGAAAGTGTGAGTGGGAAATTGTCTCCAACTGGGGGAAGCAGTGACACTACAGGTCACTTTCTTCCCCTGCTGGACACAAAACGAAAAAATAATTTGGAGTGTTGTGGATGAAAAGAATTAATAACAACATCAAGAAGATTTTTTGTGTTTGCGGTTAAGATCAAATAAAAATTGAATTTTTGGGGTTTGAAGTCAGTAGAGGTCAAAACAAAATAAGTAGAGATGTGTTGCTTTAGGAGTGATGAAAACATCTGCAGTCACAGTGAATAATGAAAGTCTCTCAGTCTGTCGATTACAGGTGGGGAACGGACCTGGATCAATTCTCCACGGGCAGCAGTTGGAAGAAAATTATAGGTTAAAATCATTAGAAAAATAAAATAAAATAGAAACACCCAGCCAGAATTTTTGGCTGAATTGTTTTGCAGCTTCCCGTCCTCATCCTGAATAAGCAAGCTCCAAGGAAGCTAATCTCTCCCTGAAGACACCGAGTGCAGTTCCAGAAAGCACGAGCATGAACATCAACAGTGGACAGAAGTCCAAGAGACAATACCGGAGTTATGAGCAGAGAGGTCCAGCAGCGCTATGGGCAAACGGCATCAGAAAGAGAAGATCCACCATCTAGATTGGATGGATGGAGATGCGTTTCCAGCAGGCTGCAACCTCACTGTGTGTGAAGGACTTTTGAGAGGACTGTCTGAGTTTGACATTTGCCATGTTTGGAGCGAGATGGCAATGAAAGAGACAGTGGGACAAAGAGATACACGGGACAAAGCTGAAAAGAACTGACTGCCATTGGACAGAAAAGTGGGAGAGAAGAACGGAGAGATAGGAGCAGAAGAGAACTGAGGCTGCTGTTTTAGTTTGGGGAATCAAATTGGGTTAAGGAATCCGGGGAGACAAACGACTGCCTGGGAGTGGAGGATTGACACAGTGTCCAGACCACCACAAAAGGGGGAGGAAGACAAGCACTGAGGTATGCAAGTGTACTGTTAGAAAAAATGGAAAGGCGACACCACACATGCACATGATATGCACTAGAGATAACACAAAATCATACACAAAGTCGCACACATCCAAAGAGGATATTTGTAGAAGGGGTTAACAACACACAGCGTGGTTGCCGATGGTGACCTGCAAACATTTGGGGTTTAACTGTGCCTGACTATGACAGAGTTTTTTATTTAGATGTTTCTGAAACAAAATTTGGAGTGAACAGTGTTTTTGTTTCAGAAAAAAGGGGGAAGGTACATAAAAGGATACATAGAAATAGAAAATGTATTAACCCGACTAACATAAACACACACACACATGTAATGAAACTCATTAGGATCAAAAACTATTTTAAGTAGGTAATACTGTTACTATCATCCTGTCTGGTTTATTGAGTGGGTTGAGAAGTGATACATAGACGACTGAATCAGTATTATTTTGGGGAAGATGATAGCAGGGGTGAACAGAATCCTGCAGCCAGAGTTTAAAAGAGTGAAACTAGCAGATTTTTTGGTTTTGTTTTGTTTTGTTTTTGTTTCTGAAGTATGGGAACCAAGTTTTAGATTTGGTGTTTTCTCACCTATAAGAAAAAGAATATTCTGTGACAAGTTCTAAGACCGGGCTTCTGTATTTTTATTTACTTTTGTTTTTCAGTTTTATCTTTTATTTTTCATTTAATTTTTATTTTTTGAACAGTGCACTGATTTCTGTTTGTGAATTTCTTTTCTTTAAGCAGATCTGCACATCGGGAATTAAAAGCGCTACACGTCGTCGAGAAAATTGTTGCAAGTGAGTTTCTCCACATTAAAATGGGCTCTGGAGAAAGCCACTTATTTGGGACAATTAGAAAATGAGAGTCCCTGCCTAAAAAGGATTCAGCGAGGTAATCCGACCCAAAGTTCTTCTTTTTCTTTTTGAAATGAGTCATTTTGCTGAGGGTGGAAATCAAATTCAGCGATGGTTTCCACTATCAGCAAAGAAAGAAAGAATGAATGAATGAATGGAAATAAAAACAAACTGACTGACTGGTAAAAGCTGACAAGACTTGACCACGACTCGAAGTTTACCTCCACCTAGACAGGCCAAAAGGGTGGATGAATTTATGTGTTTCTTTTTACAGGACCAGAAAGATGACAGCAACATTCGAGGTTGTGTGATGATTTAACCTTTTAAATGCCACGTTCTATGTTTGTGAATCTACTAGGGGTGTGTTATTCATGGGCTTGTGTTGCTCACAGAGATTACTGTGAGAAAGGGTGTATACATCTGCGCAGCGCTAACATTTGCATTTTCTTTTCTACAGCAGTACAGTTCTTCATGTGATTTGATGATGTGATTTATAACAGAACAATTGGTTGATGTTTGTTTCTCTACTACAGGATTGATGATGCTGTTACACTGTGTTGTTGGGAAAATGTTGAAGGTTACTTTGACGATGTGAATAACGTGAGAAATTTCCTGTGTTGAAACCAGTGTCATTCCTTTTACAGCAGGCTTCATTTTATGGCATTTTACGGCACCTCTGGAACCTATCGACCTGCGCCTGACCACCAGGATTGTCTATGTGTGCTCCTAATGTCTGTTTTTTCTTTAAGAGTGGATGTAGAGGATTCAGCAGAAAACAGACAAGTGACATGAGGAAACAAATAAGATGCAGTGTTTATGGAATAGTTGAATATGAGCTCATAGTGATAAAATGGGTGGAGTGACATTGTTTAAGGGAAGTCACAGATTAAATTGTGGAATAAATTGGGATGATTCATGATTTGGGACAAATTATGGTAATAATAGTGATTTAACGATTGGAGAAAACCTGCACATGATACTTGTCTTTTATGCTGAATACTTTATCACTCTTATGATCTACAGTTGGTTGCAAATGTGAAGTTTGATTTAACAGATTTGTCTTCCAGGATACAGGCTCCAGGTGGAGCTGGGAGTTGAATAAGCTGAACATGTAACTGCTGATTAATGTTTTTACACAGGGTTACAGGTTGGAGTATGGCTGCTCCAAGTGGGAAACCCTGGAGATTGTTTTAAAGAGAATGTGCAACATTCTTGTACATGTCTCATTGGGGAGTTGACACATGGTGGAAGCCATGTGGGGAAAGGAGTGTTATTTTTTAATCTGTAGATGTCGTGAGGTGCCATGACGAGAAGGAGTGGCTGAGAGGATCGTCCACAAGATGGGAGCTGAGGCCAGGAGAGAGGCTTCAGGAGGATCAGAGATCATCTTCAGCACAGCAGACATCACTCAGAGAGCTGTGCTACTGAGCTTCCAGGAGATTGAGAGGAGACTTCCCACAGCAGGATTTTAAATAAAATGAGAGATTCATCGTTGACATTGAGGAAGACAACTAAGGTGTACGACATGCTCTGCCTTAAATCTTCAGCAGCGTTGGACGTGACAACTCGAGGGATGGAGAGAGCGTGCCAAGCTCTAAAAGTGACAGCGCAGAGGAAATCCAGCGATGGAATTGTGTTTCTGTGTGAAGCACAAATACTAGGAGACTGGGAAAGAGTTGACACCACTTTTCCACCCTAGAATGTATGTTGTAAATGATCTCTCTAAAGAGAGATCAAAGGGGGAGTTGTGAGATCATCATTCCAACTATGTTATCTTATACCCATAGTCAAGGTAGATGAATTATGTTAAACAGCTGTGGAACATAAATATATTCCTTAGTCTAGGTTGTGTGCAAAGTATGTAGCTTAGTTTCCCTTATATTTTTAGGTTAAAGAACATGACAATTGTTGTAGTATGTTAGACAAATGTTCCAGTATATTTTTTGGGGATTAAAAGAATGTGACCATCTTTGGGTTCTGTTAGACAGGTGGGCGCCGCCATTTATCTGCTGTGAATGTTTTACACTGTTTTCTTGTCATGTCAGACTGCTTAAATCATTTTCTGAGAATGTTGTGTGCAAAAGACCTTGTGCCGATAATAAGAAGAAACAGACCACATTCTGTGCCCCCACCCTTGTAGGGGGTAGAAAGACAGGGAGCCCGAGGTCATAACTTAGGCGCCATGACAGATAAGGGACTGTGAATGTTTAGGTTTACGACCAGGTGGGGGCCAGTAGAAAGTATAAAAAGCTGTGTAACACACCACCATTTTGAGACTTGCTGTGACCCTCTCATGCATCTCTCCCCATCCGGATGGTTGTTTATGCTCATTGTGTGAAAATTGTATGGAAATAAAGGATTGTTGATTGAGCATTTATACACCGAGTATTGTCCTTCCTTCAGCCCAAAGATTCAAAGAATTGGGAGATTTCAACATTATAAAAAAAGATATTTCCCTATTTACCATGTTTGATTTGGCAGATTTTTTTTATACCCGAACCAGGGATTTTTACTTGTTAGCAGTGTTGGGAAGGTTACTTTTAAAATGTATTCCATTACAGAATACAGAATACATGCCCCAAAATGTATTCTGTAACGTATTCCATTACGTTACTCAATTAGAGAGTAACATATTCTGAATACTTTGGATTACTTAATATATTATCATGCTGTTTACAACTACGTGAATGTACTATTGCTGTGATTTATTACTGTTACTGAAGGTCCGCGGCTCCGAACCGTAGTAAAGGGACCTCTGGCTAATACGTCGGGTTCCGTGTCGGGCTCGTATCCGAAAACTAGCTTTACTTTGTTGTCTGGGTCAACTCTGCTTGCGAGAGACAGAGAGAGGCGTTGAAAGGCTGCTCCAACGGAACTTATTGTTTCGGAGGAAAACACAAACACAGCGTACAGTCGAGTCTTAATAGCTTACTTACAACTGGGCTCGTCAGGCACTCTTCTTGGCTGCAGTGGTTATTATTATATTTACATGCTTCCAGCTCCCGTTTTTGCTCATTGACAGCTCGTACTTTTCCTTTTTCTCCCTCCCTCGCTCACAGACACATAACGGGTATGGCAGTCCATTCTCCCTGCAGCACGGACTACACTGCCTATGATGCTACATTCTTTAGAGCTATGCCTGTAGCATTCTGCCTATTAGCTTAGCACAACAACAACAAAAAGCCGCTCTCTCACCCAGGAAACACACAGAGAGAGAGAGAGCGTCACCCTGTAACCATGGCAACCGCAACGCTGCCGCCTGGAACAACAGAACATAGCTGTCAAACAAAACCCAAACAGTCCTGACCCGCCACAATATGAAACAGGGAAGTACCCCCGTGTAATCCATTTATTTCAACAAAGTAACTGTATTCTAAATACCACCTTTTTAAACGGTAACTGTAACGGAATACAGTTACTCATATTTTGTATTTTAAATACGTAACGGCGGTACATGTATTCCGTTACTCCCCAACACTGCTTGTTAGGCAAATATGTAAAGCACAATGCTATAGAGCCACTACACAGTAGACAAAGTATACAATGTATAAATGTATATTCCACAACCTTACACGAATAAGGTTGCTATATTCTGACCATCCCGGATTGACAAGGCCAGAGCATTTCCATTTTCATAAAAACCTTACTGTGATTTTGTACTGGGGCCTCACAGCAGCTCAACCTGCCAGTGTTATTGTTGTTGTCCTCCCACTGACCATTACATCATTATATCAGATGTGGCTTTTAATCATGAAACATTTAAGACTGATTGCACTGAGCACCAACCTCTGCACCCTTCTTGGGAAATCAACTGCTTCATGTGTGTAGGGGGGGCTTAAATTTGCTTGCAGTTACCTCCTGAACTGGAGAAAATCACCACTTAAGTGTATGCCTTGTGGTATTTTAATAGATAATGAAATTTCTCATTGAAATGTAGGAGGAGGCACCAGAGAAGGAGTAGGAACAGCAGAGGTGTGTGTCTATTGAATTATGTAAGCTTGTAAAAGAGAAGCAGAGCAAGAGATACTCCTCTACAGAGACTCCTATAACCCCTTACCTTGACCTCTACATTTTGTATGCTGTACATAACGCAACAGTATAATTATAATTATAATTTCTTATTGGGTTTTTTTGTTTTGTTGGATTTTTTTTTATGCCAGGTGAGAGTCGGAACTTGTCAATGTATTTTAATTCTCTGTGCTTTGACAAGATCGAGATGTAACCTGAAATATAATACCCAATAGACTTTCCCCCACTGGTTTCATGCTGCTGCTTCACTGGGGACTCATCATCAGTGATGTAGCAAAATTGCTTCCCAGCTGCCTGCCTGTCTACTCTGAGTGTACCAGTCCGCGAAATCACTACTAAGCACTGCTGAGCCTGGCAACAAGCAAGCATTATTGATTCACATTGAAATCTCTTAACAAGAAAAAGTGCAGGCCTGCGCCACTCCGCAGGAAGAACTGCCATGTTAAGGTGTTATAGTCCCTCCCTGTTAACAATAAAATCATGTCACCATTATACATGCTTTATAGAGAACTTCTGATAAATGCATTGATAAATAATATACTTACATACTGCATACCATTATTGTGGGGTTCTAAATGCTATTTTGTACATATTTTAAACATTTATAATAATTTAGCATTAATTTCAAAATAATTTGTGACATAATAAATTAATAAAATAACATTGTACTAATTTTAGGTAAAATATTTTTTCATTAAAATCACAACTGACATATTAACTTTAAGACATGAAAAGGCCAACAGAGCAAATAAATAGAAGTTCATAGTTGTACATAATCATGTAATTGAAACATTCCCATTTTGAGAACATCAGCTGCCTTTTTCTGCTGCTGTCTGTATTGCCAAGCAGCAGACAATCAATCCACTGATTCAGTAGTCCAGCTAATTCAGTATGACACTACTAGAGACTGTGCCCATGAAGCAGTCCCACCAGCCTCTGCACTGCAATGGCAAGTCACAACATCTTAAGCTCCATCACAATTATCCCACAGAGCCATGTTGTTTGTGATGTAGGCGCTGGGGCAAGAATGCTGGCAGAGACAGTTGGCTGGCTAAGTCTGTTTTAGCTTTGGACTGGTCAGACTGCTAATTAGTAATTATGAGCTCATTATTGCCTGGCCAGGACACTATCCAAAACAACAGAATTTCCTATCTGAGGAAATGCAGGATTTGCCGCAGGGGCTGTAAGAGAATGTGTAGCGGCCAGTCTAATTTATGAGAATCCTTGTAATTATCCCTGCACGATTTCCATTCAAGAAACAAAATATATATATATATATATATATATATATATATATATATATATATATATATATATGGAGAGAGAGAGAGAGAGAGAGAGAGAGAGATAGATAGATAGATAGATAGATAGATAGATAGATAGATAGATAGATAGATAGATAGATAGATAGATGTGTGTGTGTGTGTTGTGATGTGTTGTGTTTTTGCAGCTTCACCATTACAAAAATACAGTATGGCACCTTTTGCTGACTCAAAATAAAGATATAAATCATCTACTGATTAGTTGCCAGTTGAGACTGCATCTACACATCAATGTGATATCCTGAAATTACACCAAATTTTTCAGTTGTCAAGTAAATATTATAAGAGCTGATTCAGGCATTGTGCTTAGAGGCCAAAGGGAAAATAGAAAATGCACTATTCTTCTTTAGATTGTAATCCTGAAGCTACCTCTAGTGGCCAAAATGCCTACATCCTGTGATATGAAGATATACAACTTGATGCATGTCAAATGTATATTAGATCCCATCAACACAATGTGTCAGATGATAAATTTGTTCAGGTCTATCCTTAAGAAATAACATCTGTATAAAACATGTCATCTGTACGGTTGCTAGAGACGTAGTGACAGAAAGGCTGTCTGTTTGTTGGGTTTAAGCCAGGGTTTTTACACATGTCCCACGGACCAGAACTGCCCCACCAAAGAGTCCAAGAACAGCCCACTGCAAGGAAAGAGTCCTGCCAACCAGTTTCTTTACAACAGCAGCATTTCTTTGTCATGTTTAAAAACTGTGATGCATTGTTTTACTTTTTTTCACTTTATTTAAAATATTTTTTACTGGTTTGGCCCATAGATAGATAGATAGATCGATAGATAAAGGATTACACATTGTTCAAGTTATTTTCAGAAAAGTTCAGCAACTGAACAAAAACATACTATCACAGAAAATGTACAACATTAATCAGTGATTTATAGGCCAAGCATTAACAATAGGTAGAATTAGTAGTGCTTGCATATTTTCTACACCTGAATTTAATTATATTTGTAGCCTGCAGCTGTGCTCCATTTCCTAAAAGCTGTGCCAAATGTGCAGTGACACAAACGTGCAGAGATGGTACTTTTTGTAAGGCAGCATGTAGGTAACAAACTGCTTACTTTAGTTAGTTGGGGGGGGGGGGGTTGATGATACATTTGTGTGCAGTGTTAACACTCTTTTAGAATTGGATTGGAATTGGAACCTGAAAAAGCTTGAATCATTTTGCAATTTTCTTTCTTAGTTGCTTGATACTACCAATGCTTCATCTGTGCAAGTATGGCTACCTCATTAAAGATCTTTTTGTGTGTAGGCAATTGCAAAGTGGCTGTTGACTTGGATGTTTACCATTACTATTAACCACAAACAGTATAAATGAAGGGTGTGACAATAGCAAGTTTGATGTACTGTGGGAGGGGACACAAAGGGGGAAGATTGCTATTGTTTAGCAAGTTTTATTTGTACAGTGTGACATTTTAAAACATAACCCTTTTGGTTTAGTTTGAGCATGTTTATATTTTTCAGGGATGCTACCACTGAGCTACTAAAAGACCAAATGAGTCAAGAATTATAGTTAATCCACAAACAGCTGAGCACATTCTGATATAAAATGAAAGCCCCAGACACAGGCCCAGGTGCTACAAATGTCTCATTAAGGAAGGCTAGTGGTTACCATGAGCCAGCATACATAACAGGCCACTGAATCTAAGCAGCTAAATGACTGTCATTCAAATATCATCCAGTTAATTATTTACACCTGTGCCTGTAGCACTGCGATGCATCATCATGCTGTGCAAAATTCAAACCTATGTCAAATGTGTGCAGACGGTGACCAGGTGTCCCACTTTCTGTTTTATCCTTTGTCCTGGGACCCAGACACCGAGGCAATGACCCACATTTTTATGGGCTCCAGTAAACAAGAGGCAGCATGTAAGACTCAAAAATACATGACACATTGACACAAACAAAGATGAGACAGTAGCTGTAACGGTAGCTAACAGTTTTAAATATTATTTGGATAGAAAAAGATTGTGTGCATAAAAACTATAACATAAGACTTAAAAACTCATTTTACTTTCATTTATACTTAGTGCATTTAATTATTTTCTGATCTTCTCTAGATTTTGTGTTGTCAGTGTCCAAGTGTGGATTAGTTCTTGTTTTGTTTTGTTTTTTCTGTTCTCTTATGTTTCATTTTAAGTGACACACTTATTAAGGACAAGTGTCATTTTGTGCCTTGTAGGCATTATTGTGTATCTGCAGTCTGTTTTATTAATGACTTTGGCAGGAGCGACAGTGGCTGTAGACAGTAAATTCAGTGTGATCACAGCTTTGTAACTGAAGTAACTGATATGTTTGGCAGTGGGATATAATTTCAAACAAGCTTTAATATCTTGCCTTTCTTTTTCAACAACATTGGGCTCAGCAGAAAAAAGATCTGCCACACTGTGCACAAAAACAAGATGAGAAGAAATAAAGACGAGTAGTCATACTTATAGCAATAAAACTGTGAGATTATGATGATGGCGGCGCGTACACTACGTGAGGCCCTGCATCTCATCAGATTTTGCAAGTTAGCAGTGTTATTCCTGCTCATTTTGGGTCTGTTCGTTCAGAACATCGTCGCTTTTACGTCTGACACCTGACGAGAGCTTTTGGATACAGGATTACATAATTTCAATTGTTTTATCAGTAGCCTTCGACTCATCCCTGAAATAAGAAGAACACCCAACGCTTTACAAGCTGCTCGGCCGACAGGAAGTGCTCGAAGACAGTGCAGGGACCGCAAACAAAGGCGGGGGAAATGCGGAGGGCTAACAGGTAAGCAAAGGCTAACACCGCACTAGCTTTAAAAAAACTTTGTCAACTCTGACCCACGACACATGTGGCTGGGAATTTAGGCCATCTCTGACTATAAGTCCAGCAATTCCACACAGACAGCCATGAATGTGTCCTCCCTCAATGAGCTAAATAACTCCTACACTGGTTTTGACAACAAGAAAAAGTCTTCCAAAACCCTACCCTCTGATGACTGCCATACCCTCACTCTTACCACCATAGATGTCCATAGCATCAACGAGCAGCCTTGCGAGCGTTGATGAGCAGCATCAACGCTTGCAAGGCTGCTGGCCCTGATAGCATTCCTTGATGTGTGCTTCGAGCATGTGCTGAGTAGCTTGTAGGGGTCTTTACAAACATCTTTAACTTGTCGCTTGTCGAGACAGTAGTACCAATGTGCTTCAAGACCACCTCTATTGTGACAGTGCCGAAACACTCATCACCAACGTGCCTGAACGACTATCACCCTGTAGCCTCACGCCCATAGTTGTGAAGTGCTTTGAGCGACTGGTCCTGGCACAACTCAAGACATGCTTGCCCCCCCCCCCCCCCCCCCACACTGGATACTCACCAATTTGCCTATCGAAGCAATAGGAGTACACTGTTAGACATTTTATTGTATTTTTACAGTAACTTACTGGCAAAACTATTGCCAGTAAGTTACTGTAATTACTGATCTACAGTATCTTTACTGTTGTGATGTTTTACAGTTCAACCACTTTACTGTAAACATATATTACAGTATAACAGCTTTACTGTAAATGTTGTTTGTGGTAATGCAGCTTTACTGTAAACGTGGTTTACAGTTAGAAAGACTTACCGTGATTAAGTTTTATAGTATCACTGTACTGCAAATGTGGTTTATGGTATAACACTGTAATTGTGTACAGTATAATTTGTGTAGACTGTAATTGTGTTTTACAGCATATAAAATAATATTAACATTCATATTCAATATAAGAACATTTACAAAAAACAATATAATTCAATAAAGTAGTCTCAGATGAGTGAATTAAACCAACATTTATTGTTGATAATTTTTTTTTAACAAGAAAAACATTTTTCAACTGAATAAAAACAATGTCAATAACCAAAATAAATAGAAGCGTACATGAAAACTACACAGTCCTTCACCTTTCTGTGTCTGAGTTTTTTAAGGAAAACAGTTTTTCATTCCACTAAAAACAGGACAAACCCACCAGCATGAACATTAAATAAACTATTACAATTGTAAAACAAAAATCATTTACAAAATGTAATAATTATCAGTGGGTCCCAGGAAATAGAATGTGACATGGGATTTAGATTTCCATTACCAGGATGGTCGGGTTCAGCGTAGTCTTTATCACCACCTGTCAAAGACACATCATCAATATTCATGTTTGCTCAGGTTATTCACTTGTTCACATCTGTCTGAGATCATTCATACTGTTGTATGGATGTGTGTACAGTATGTATATAATTATCAGCTATGTAAAAAATATTATCATCTCTGTATTCTTACCTAGTTGGAAGTCCTCCATTCAAACTCAGAGAGCCGCTGGAGGAAGGTGGTGATCCGAGGGCTGATGCTTGTAACCTTCCTCTTTACGACACGACCTGTCTTGCGGCTTGTACCAAGTTTTGCAGGGCATTTTGTTCCCATGTCTGGATTGATCCTCACAAAGAACCTTTTAACGGAAAAAAGGCTGCTTTAATTTCAAAATTAAAACATACATTACAGCAATCACCTATATGTTTCTGCAACTGTAGTCAAGCTATCACATATATTTCATTCTTAAATGGTGTAAGCTTTAATGGTGTAAAGTATTTACCTCTGTATCATCTCCAGTGTGATGGACACTGACTCCTGATACTCAAGGTTGAAAACGTAGTATGACACAAAGAAGACAGCAAGGGTGCTGGCAAAGTCATGCATCTGCTCAGGCTCATAAAATACCTTGCCCTCCAAACTGATCATCCAGTGGCTTGCAGACATGAAATTATTCCCTAAAAACAGACAAGAGTCCAATAAGACAATGTGCTCACCCTTACAAATAAGGTTTCCACAAGAATGCTGGATAGCAGGCCTCACACTGTACAAAAATAGAATCCACACGGTTTGCTGCTATTTCTCTTATTATTTATTATGTAATGAAAATTATGATCAATTACAGGAAAAAACTGCCTAATGTTTTGGCATTTAGGCCTGTGCTGAAATGTTAGGCTGTTTTTTCCTGTTGGTCATTGTGTATAATAAATAATAAGAGAAACAGCAGCAAACTGTGTGTATTCTATTTTTATACAATATAAAACAGACAAACCCCTGTTAAGTAAGTTGTTGTGGGTACAAATACCACAATAATTACATAGATTTTTTACAAAAATATTACAAGAGGATTGAAACAATTTACTTACCAAGCGCTATTACCCTTGGTGTGATGGGTAAGGTCATCTCTCTCTCAACAGACATCTTGGTGGAAAAAGCCTTTAAAACACAAAAGGAACTGATTTGAATAATGATACTCAAAATCATTGAAATATTTTTCCTTTGTTTATGTTGACAGTATTGAGAGTGCATGTGTAAAATTTTAAATATAATTACGTCAGCCAAGATGAAGATTAAGTCCTCTTTTTCTTGGAAGTACTTCATCAGAAGAAGGATGGCTGCTGTGGCGATCTGGTTGTGGTTCAGCTTTGCACTGTCGCACTCACGTAGCAGATGTTCAATCTCCTTGTTCCACTGAAGTCTCTGGCTTTGAAAGAAGTTAAAAATTCTCCTTCCTTTCGTAAGAAGGGCTTCACTGAGACGTGTCTCTACCTCAATATCTGTGAGTGTGTGGAAGTGAGTGCAGAGGCCTCTTTTAGTAAAAAGAAATGGCCAATGCTCTTGAACCTCATATAAGGTGGGGGCAGGCCAAGAATTAAGCATGTGCCTCTGGTAAATATAAGTCAAAGACATATAAGTATTTACATCTGTTGTTTCAATTGCTTGAGGACCTGCTGATCTGAAGACAGTTGACATAGTCTGTCTTTTTGTCTCCAAAGTTTCAGTCGTTTCTCCTTCTGGTAGGGTTGTGGGTTGCCAGTTGATGCAACCATAGCTATCAAGTTCAGATCTCCCCCTTTTGATGGCAACATCACCCTCATTGTTTTCCCTGGTAGACCTTTTCCTTGGCTGCCGGATTCTGCTGCTGACATTGTCTCTATTTACATGTTCAACTCTTGTTTTAAGCTGTTTGAGTAGGGAATAATAACCACAGCCTAACTGCTCACCTTCTGCAGTCTTATCTGCAAAGGTAGCGGGATACTTAGATACAATAGCTCTAGCTACCTCCCCACAAGCAGCTCTGTTAGGGTTGGGGCAGTGTACTCGCATTCCTTTTACAACAGTCCTAATCATTATTCTCCTGTCTTCTGGGTGAGCCATTCCACCAGATGCCAAGGCCTGTGAAAGTCTTGTTGGCATCTTCTCCCAGGGAACTGAAAAATTGCTGATCCAGGAGGTGTTGCTTACATTTGGTTGTGTGGAAGGGAGTTGACCTGATGCTTGTGCAGAACAGAGTGAATTACCCTGTAGTGGCACTTGCACAGTTGTTGAGCAGGTGGTTTCAGGTTCCTTTGGGTTGTTTGAAGAGCCAGACTCCACTTGGTCGTCGATATTCACACACACACATAAACACAGCAGAACAATTCCACATTAACTATGTACAGATGGGTTTTTTGGAGTATTTATTGAGTAATACTCCTATATGAGACACAAAAGCAAGAGTGTTGGAGAAATAATACCAATGGCAATGAAAGCTAGTTTTAGTTTTGAAAGCTAGATTTTTTTATGAACTATGAATTGAAAAATAAAGTACTGATCTGAACCCGAGCGGTGCTTTGTTATTGGACTTCTGTGCTAATCACAGTTTGGCCATAACGAACACCTTGTTCGAACATAAGAGTGTCCATAAGTGCACGTGGCACCAGGACGCTCTAGGCCGTAGGTCGATGATCGATTTTGTAATCGTATCACCAGACCTGCGACCATATGTTCTGGACACTCGGGTAAAGAGAGGGGCTGAGCTGTCAACTGATCACCACCTGGTGGTGAGTTGGATCAGGGGGCGGGGGAGGACGCTGGACAGACCTGGTGCACCTAAATGCGTAGTGAGGGTGTGCTGGGAACGACTAGCAGAGGCCCCAGTCCGCGAGATCTTCAACGCACACCTCCGGCAGAGCTTCAACAGCATTCCGAGGTAGGCGGGGGACATTGAGTCCGAATGGACCATGTTCAGCGCCTCCATTGCCGAAGCTGCTGCATTGAGCTGCGGCCGCAAGGTGGTTGGTGCCTGCCGTGGTGGTAATCCCCAAACCAAATGGTGGACACCAGAGGTGAAGGGAGCCACCAGGCTGAAGAAGGAGTCCTATCGGGCTTGGTTAGCCTGTGGGACTCCGGAGGCAGCCGACAGGTATCGACAGGCCAAGCAGAAGGCGGCTCGGGCAGTGGCTGAAGCAAAAACTCGGGTGTGGGAGGAGTTTGGAGAGGCCATGGAAAAAGACTTTCAGACTGCCTCGAAGAGGTTCTGGCAAACCGTCAGGCGTCTCAGGAGGGGAAAGCGGTGCTCTACCTGCACTGTGTATAGTGCTGGCGGAGCGCTGCTGACGTCGACTGAGAAAATTGTCAGGCGGTGGAAGGAATACTTCGAGGACCTCCTTAATCCCACTGACGCGTCTTCCGAGGAGGAAGCAGAGTCTGGGGATGAGGGGAATGACCCGCCAATTTCCGGGGGCGAGGTCACTGTGGCAGTTAAACAACTCCTTGGTGGCAGAGCCCCTGGTGTTGATGAGGTCCGCCCCGAGTTCCTGAAGGCTCTGGACGTTGTAGGGCTGTCCTGGTTGACACGCCTCTGCAATGTTGCGTGGAGATCAGGGGCAGTACCCGTGGATTGGCAGACCGGGGTGGTGGTCCCCATCTTCAAGAAGGGGGACCGGAGGGTGTGTTCCAACTACAGGGGGATCACACTCCTCAGCCTCCCCGGGAAAGTCTATGCCAGGGTGCTGGAAAGGAGAGTTCGTCCGCTAGTCGAACCTCGGATGCAGGAGGAACAATGCGGTTTTCGTCCTGGTCGCGGAACACTGGACCAGCTCTTCATCCTCTCGAGGATACTTGAGGGTGCATGGGAGTTTGCCCAACCAGTCTACATGTGTTTTGTGGACTTGGAGAAGGCATTCGACCGTGTCCCTCGGGGTGTCCTGTGGGAGGTGTTGCGGGAGTATGGGGTGTCTGGCCCATTGCTACGGGCCATTCGATCCCTATACAACCGTTGCAAGAGCTTGGTTCGCATTGCCGGCAATAAGTCGGACTCGTTCCAGGTGGGTGATGGGCTCCGCCAGGGCTGCCCTTTGTCACCGGTTCTGTTCATAATTTTTATGGAAAGGATTTCTAGGCGCAGCCAAGTGGCGGAGGGCTTTCGCTTTGGTGGCCTCAGAATCTCATCTCTGATCTTTGCGGATGATGTGGTTCTGTTGGCTTCATCGGGTGAGGGCCTCCAGCTCGCACTGGAGCGGTTCGCAGCCGAGTGTGAAGCAGCGGAAATGAGGATCAGCACCTCCAAATCTGAGGCCATGGTTCTCAGCCGGAAAAGGGTGGAGTGCCCACTCCGGTCGGGGATGAGTTCCTGCCCCAAGTGGAGGAGTTCAAGTATCTCGGGGTCTTGTTCGCGAGTGATGGGAGAAGGGAGCCATGTTGACCCATCGCAACAACAAGCCCTTTGCAATATTTTGTTCCTTTGTAAACTACTGCTGATACCTCTGACGTAGTTTCTTTCATCAAGCCAGCTGTCCTGACAGACTCCTGAATTAGACCATTGTACAACTGCTCATCATATTCACTAGTTTCACCAACTGCTTGAACTGCTGGAGCAAACAATGGTCCACTGCTGAGGTACGCCTGAAGCAGCTGGTGCCTTTCTGCCAGTGTTTTACAAAGGTGAACAAAGTTGTGCAGTTTCCGGGCGCATTCCTTGAAATACGAATGCTTACTCTCAAACCGGAGAGTCCACAAACGAATAAGAGGCCCAAAGTGCAAAAAGAGGTCACTATAGTGAAGTAAATAGTGATGCTTGGGCTTGAGTGGGTGATTAGGGAAAATTGTGTGTCTTATATGAACATACTCCTCAGTTATTATCTTAAGGTATGCAATCTGGTCATGATGGATCTTGGGAGCACATATGAGCTCAACCATTTCCTTGAGCTGTAGATACAGTTGCCAGACCTGACTGTCCTCAGGATTTTTTATCCTGTCACCAACCAACAATGGCAACAGTCGCAATAGACACCAGTTCTGTGCTGCAGAACCAGAAAGTTTTTTGCCACACTCCTTAACCTCACATGGTTTACTGAGACTATCATTCCCTGAGTATTTAAACTGTGTGATCGACCTGTTTAGTTGTGCATAAGTGAAATGCTTTTCCTGTTTCACTAAATGACTGATGTATAATGCCAAGTCATTAGAGACTACACCTTCAAATAAATCATGACCCAAACATGGGGGAAGCCCAGTGCAGACATGAAAATATTTCAGAGAATTGAAAGGTGAGTCAAACTTTACCCCCTGTACCATGTCTTGGTCAGTGGTGGATAGCTGTTGTACACTCTCCTTGTGACCAGTGATGGTTCTTTTTGGACCAAGCTTTAGTGGTGTCTTTTCAAAGTCTGTCCTTTCAATCAAGCAGTATCTACAAAAATGCGTACTACAACTGAAGTTTTCAGTGAAACTACCTAAGCAGTGTGAACCAAGATTATCTCCACAAATGGAAATCAAGGCCGCTTTGAGGGTATTTCCATCATCTGTCTCAATCCCTGTATCTTCTAGATCTTTAAGGTCTGTGATAATACTTGAGAAAACTTTCTCCTGACCAAATGTCTTGAAGTCCCTTTCTCTGCACAGCATCACCAACTGCATGGGATCTACTGAAGAGCGATTGTGTGGCTGGACCTCACCTAGACTCATGTAAACCCCCAAAACTTTATGTTTTTTCTTCCCTGACCCAAGAGGATTCACAACCTCAAATCCATCCTGGTAAAGGATGATGGACAATGAAGAAGGATTGTCTTTTAACAGAGCATTTTCTTTTACATTTCTTCCATCTGCCACATCCTCTACAACCATGTTGGAAGAGGTATGATTTTTGGATTGGTGATATTGCTCTTTAACACTTGACTGTCTAAGGAGGGATTTTAATGTCTCTTTGATGGAAATGTATTGGCAAAAGCATTCCTTTCCAGCAGCATCACTTCCCAGATAAATCTGGGTGGGTTCAACATAGTCAAAATACTGCTTGTAAAATGTTCTCCTTGTTTTGTCAGATCTGAGTATTCCTTTGTTGTATATTGTGAAGACATCCTCTTTAGAGAGATTTTGAATAATCATTTCTATCTCAGTTTGTGGTATGTCTAGCTCAGAAAGCTTGCCCTTCAACTTGTCAAAAACATCTGACATAGAAGTGCTATGGACATGCTGAAATCCATCAAGAATACACTGTATTGTGCTCGCTGGCAACAGCATCTTGGCTTGCATTTTCAGGTAGAAAAGAGCCAAATTATGTAAAAATGTCTCTTGTTGATTATCACACTCCTCTAGATGATCACATGGAGTTGGAGTCAGATTCTCCTCAGAAGGCTGAGTACAGTCTATATTTTCGGGGAGAGTTGACACCTGAGTTGTTATCACTGGCTTATGTTTCCTGGATAAATGTGTGGCAAAAGATGAGCGCACTCTGAAATGTTTGTGGCAGTCATCATAAGGACAGACAACTTTCTTGCCATCTTTAATATGAAATCTCAAGTGAGTGCATAATGCTGAAAAATTCTCTGCCACATAGAAACATGCCTCAACTCCACAAGCAAGATTTCCTTTAAAATGGGTGTGTTTAGTCTGAGCCCTGCGATAGCGGTGGTTCCTGTGCATATGGGATCTGAATGCAGAAAATGTTCGATAGGAAGAAGGACATTGCTCTATTCCACATGTGAATCGATAATTAGCTGTGTGCTGATGTTTCTTCGTATGATAACAAAATTGTCTTAATTCTGAACTACAAACACCACAAAATTTACACCTGTACATGGCTGCATGTGTCTGAATTTGACTTAACTTTTAATTTGCAAAGAGCATGGCAACGACACAACAGTGACTGAAAAACATCTCAATCTATTATCTATTTGTTCTATTATTAAAGAAGGGATCTACATTGCTTGGGTTGTATCAAAAAATGGGAAAAAGTTAAAAGAAAAACTATCTATAGATCAATGTTATTAACTTAAACCATGCAGACCCTGAAACACTGGAGGAAAAATTTTGGAGGGTCTGTCAAGCTGACGTTAAACCCCTTAACAATGGCACTGCAACTAACTGCGACTAATTTACAGACCACTACACTGTCTTGCTTTTTAAATGGAACCTATGAAACAATAAACCACAGTTGAGATTAGAGCAGGCTAACCTGCATCAGAAACTTCAAAACTGGGTTAGATTGTTTTAGCAGTCTTTAAATTTCCAAAAAAATGTTGTCTACCTTTATTCTCACTAAATATGTCTTTTTACCTGCTGTTTTGTCTTGTCTCTCAAAGAACTGAGGCTACATCACACTGTCAGCGCGGCCAGCAAGGGCAGGAGGACAGCAATGCACCACACTGGGCGGGAAAAGACAGAGAGACAATTGTTAATTTAATGTTGCATTTATTTAACCCTTGAAAAATATATTTACATAAGTAAATAAAAGAAAAAAAACACACAACCCATCTTTTCCAGAATAATTCAACTAGTTGCTCTTTTGACCAACCTAACAGACGTTACATGGTTTTCCTATGAAAAAGACCCTGGAAGACGTTGTATTAAAGGAAAAAAAACATGCTCCCCTTCCCACTTAAAAAAATAATAAATATTAAACTTAGGTTGGAGTTCCTCGCGCCACCACCAACAGAGGATGCTGTATCCACAGTGCTTCACTGTGTACTCTCACACCTGGACAACAAGAATACTTATGCAAGAACGCTGTTTGTTGAATTCAGCTCAGCATTCAATACAGTTATTCTGTCTAAGCTGATCACTAAACTTGTGGATCTTGGAATCAGCAACTCTATCTGTAACTGGATTATGGACTTTCTGACCAACTGACCCCAGCATGTTAGGTCAGGCCATAACTGCTCTACCACCATCACACTCAACACTGGCACTCTACAGGGCTGTGTGCTAAGCCCCTTACTCTACTTCATCTTCACCTATGACTGCAGGCCTATATATGGATCCGACTCCATCATCAAGTTTGTGGATGACACCACGGTGATTTGTCTCATCAGTGACAATGATGAGTCTGACTAAAGGGAAGAGGTAAAGCACCTACCTGTATGGCCTCTCCAATCAATGTTAGGTCCAATCCTGCATTTCTAATGAAATATTTTATGATGGAGAGAACTTAACAAAAGAAAGCAAATGTAAATGTAAACTCCTTCTCAAGACGGTAATCTAGAGACACGCACGTGGACTATGCAATTCTTTCTCTTTCGAGGTCCCAGGGTTTCCCTCTAATCTTCCATGGAGTAGCAGGCACTGATGAGTGCAACATCAACAGCACCTCTGTTTACAACATGGCAGGGGTGGAGGCATGGATGGAATACTTAGAATCCCTTTTTGCTCACCTACACAAAAAGGGAGTGGAGAAAAATAAACCAGGAGAAATCTGCATAATTTCCTTATACAGAAAAAAAGTGCGCTAACATAATAATTTCTAATCAGCCAGGCATCATGAATAAATTATGAGCCCAACTGAAACGAGTCACAGAAGATCTTTGAAATCTAGGATGTAGAAAAGCTGTTCTACATGCATGATATAGTGTCTGCTATGAAGTTTTTCAGTGGAAATACTCAAGATATACACTGAATTGAAAATATTTCATTGTTTTTTTCACTTAGTTGCAGGAAAGGGAACATCTACACAGTACTTGAGTTTAATAATGTAATCCTGAAAACAACTTGTTTTCTAGAAATACTAATCAGTTCAAATCCCCACAAATTGGTGACCAACATGCGGCTAGGGAAAAACCACCACATGTCAATTAAGTGGTTGTTTGACAATATCTAAACTACAGTAGTGATTTTACCTGCTTGCTGTCCTTGGCACAAGCATGAAGAAGACCTAAATATTGATTTGGGGGATTTAAATTATTAAATTAGAGTCAAATAGCTTACTGCATAAACACGTACATCAAAAAATATGTGCTTGCATGCAAGTGCTAAAACCACGGTTGAAATCAGAGGATACATGAGCAGGATAACGAAAACATCTGAGACTATATAAAACTGAAGAAGCTGGAACCTCAAAAGAGTTTTGTATTTTTTTATGTATGTAAAAGATTGGGGAAGAGTTAAAAGGCCCTGATCAGATAATCAAGGGAAGCAACTACTGAATAGGTTTGCAGCTATTCTGATATATAAGCAGGAGCCATGGGGAGCATGTGCAATGTAACTCTTGTATTTATGTACTTAACAATGTGCATTTATCTTTCTGTATGTGGGCACTGTAGAGACATTTCAGGATAAATTTAATGTGCACTCCACTCTAGGCTTTGTTAAAAAGGACGTGATAAATATTGTACAAAGGCATACTTGTGCCCTGTGCCTTATAGCTACATTACCTGATATTTCCCACTTATAAATTTAAGCAGATTGTTTCATATATTTTCATATTTATGAGAATGAATCATTTTTAGAAAGCCACTAATATTCACAGTAGAAGCACCTGTAGACTAAATGGTAAATGGACTGGCTCTTACATAGTCGAGCACTCAAAGCACTTTCTACAAGCCTGGTTCACCCAATCAGACACACATTCATGCAATGCTTTTATCTATGCTTAAGTGCTTTCTAACATTCACACACACACCCACACTCTGATGGATGCATTGGGGGCAGCTCAGGATGCCAAGGATACTTTGGCACGTGGACTGGAAGATTCAGGGCTCAATCCAGCGACCTTCAGATGGGTAGATGCTGCACAACACAGCACACTAACAAAAACTGAGGTTTAATTGGCATATTGATAATTTGATAGTAGCCTGAATTCCATTGAATATGGTTGGAGACCTGAGTCTGGAACAAGTAAAGCCTCAGAGTCCTCATCAGATGACATTAATTGAATTTTATTTGAATGGAAAAGGAAAGTGGTTTAGGTAAATGTATAATTCAGACATGCCTTTCTTTTTCTTTAGTTTTACTGCTCAAAAGGAAAAGCTGACCCCGATATTACAACCTCTGATGCAGAGCTAGATATATTGAGTCTTCTACATTCACCAATTATCTAATAATAGGGACATTCACACACACTGACACAGTCAGTGTTACAAATCTTTCTATTGTCGGAAAATTGTTTTGATGACTAAAGAGGAGCTTTGGTTGCCTTTCCTCTATTTCTGTCAACCACTGTGCTACCCCCACAGTAGAGAGTTATAGAGCAACAGCTGGAGGACGAGCTGCTGGAGGAGCCAACACATTCACCTTGAGCTCCAGTGTTTAATATCAGAATAAACCAACATTTCTTATTATTCAGTTTGCAGAAGTTGCAGAAGTTGAATAAGAACTCTGACCATCTGCCACTATTGCAGATGTGAGGTGTGTGATCCCGTTGCAGCTTTGAGCAACATTAACAAAGACTTGTTAATAAATTAACATTAGCAAATGTTGCGTTTGTTAATGTTGCATTCAGCAACAATGCAACGACAAACAAATATTGGTTTTGGTTAGAAAGGTCTTTATTTAAACACCTTTTTAGCCAAATGTCTACTTTTATTTTACAAAAACAGAATCAGTTATAACATATTTTATGTTTTTTAGATGATCACTAAAATTTCTTAAATGAACATACTTGATTTTCTAAAGTCATTATAAAGAGGGCATAGAGTCCCTTTACAGCTGTACAGATATGTTATCCCACAAAAATAGGCAAAGATCTCTAGGTATCCATCTGGCTCTTTGCTTTGTTCGCTTGGCTGTTTAACTTTCATTAGAAGTAACATTATTAGAAACATGAATGAAAAACTAAATAAAATAAATGATACTATTAAATAATGATTCTATTACACCTCTAAAATAGATTTTAGTGAGAGGATAAATTTGAATACAAGCCACCCCAAATTTTCAGATGGTAATGTAAAGCTAACTCTAACTGGACTGAATTTCATTTATTTGTTTATTTATTCATCCATCCATTTACTTTACTTTCTTACCACTTAAATTCCCTTTATGCCTTATGCTTTTAACATTCATTGCAATTTCTGGTAAGTTTGGAACATTTTTGAGGTTCATTAGGCCTGTCATGTTCAAGGACACTTCAACATCCAGACTGGATCAGACCATGACTTCTAGATTAATAGCCTGTGTCCTCCTGAGACATAGCTACTTCTTAATGATATTATAAGGTGTCACGGAAATCATTATGAGTTTACTCAGTACATTCTTTTCATTTCCTTGTGATGGACAAATTATTAATATGTGCACATGATATGACAGTAATGTTAACCTGTTTCTGCTATCCACACAAAAGAGACTAAGAAGAGATAAGTAGTGTCATGACACTGTAATATCATAAATTAGGATTATCGGTTGTTGTGTTTATGTTGGGCAGGGTTTTTTTTTTTCAATAGGGAAAATTGGGGGTGGATAATACAATGGGCATCTGTGTGCTCAGGAGCCAACCACAGCTGGAGGCTCATCCAAAAGTCAAATACAATTTTTAATAAAACAACAACAATAACAAAACAATTTAAAAAGGGAGGGATTTTTTTCTCACTTACTTAAAAATTTGGAACATTAGGTTAGCTGTAGCAGCTAACAGGACATAGAAAATGGTTTAGCTAACCTGTATGACATGTAAATAAGGAGCAGGCTGCCCTCACCACTGCAAGGTCTTCTGCAGCTCACCAGGGAATACTTTTTGCCCAGCTATTTTATTTATTTGTTTTTGACAAAGAAAACGTGTATGTATTCATTTTCTATAAGTGGACACACCCTAATACCATGCTTTTTCTAGAGAAAAGCTCCCTGAACTCTTGCATGAATTATCATTTTAACACTCATCCTGTGGGAACAATTGCAACAGATACTGTAGAGGGAAGTGGTAAGTGACGCTGGGTGAGGAAGCAGAGAGGGGGAGATAGCAACAGCTGTGTGTGTGTGTGTGTAGACATGCTGTTATGCTATGACCATTTCTATTTCATATGAGGTAATTTAAATATTTTGGTGCACTGTGATGGTTACATTCTTCAGTGAAGTACAGTGCACTCTATGTAAAACTATTCTGTGTACAGTATGTACATATTCCGGTGTGATTTGAGTAATTGTTGAAGGGGGGAAAAAAAGACCTGCCCATTAAAACCAGTTAGCTAGGGCTTGTTACCAAACATATGTAATAAGGTGTTTGTGGGTATTGGGCAATTACAAGCTATGCCCTGGCTGCAGTTAGCCGCACAGCACACAGTGTGTTAGCACTGGGATTCGTACTGGTTAACTCCCGTGTAGGAAAAGCCATTCAATCCCCTAAATCTCACTCCCTGGTATAGTTCTAATGCTAAGTCTCGGTGAACTGCAGTAAACAGACGGCAGGTGCATCACTCCCACACCTGCTCCGTAAGTTCAGTACCTTTAGCCGCAGGACAGGCTCTTTGTTTGCTTTGTTGTGACGGTAACGCGCCTGCGTGCCAGCGCACTTTATTACACAGGTGAGCTCATCGAGCTGTGCTAACAAGAGGAAGGGCAGAGAGCAGGTGAGGCCGAGCCTTATCGCCAATACCGAAAGTAACAGTATTACGAGGGATTCTTATTTTTGTCGTTGTAGTCACCGTAATACCGACCGTATGTTAGCCGTTTAGGTTTTTAAAAGGTTTTTAAAGTTAAAAGACTTTCTCGGAAAAAAGCCTACATCCAGTTTGTCTCGCTTATACCAGCAGCGCGCTTTGTATTTTGTGTTTTTTAGTATTAGATATTAATGCTAAAACATTCAAGGGATTTTCCCTGTAAAGGTGGTGTTTTTCAAATATCTTTAACGGACTAAATGTCCTTTTTTCCCCACCTGTAAAAGGACGAAATGACGGCCACGAAAGACATGGAGGATTTTTTCAAAACGGTAAACATGACACAGCTTTGAGCTACGCTGTTCTTTCTGAAATAGCTCAAATTTCACATGTACAATATTTTAAAGGCAATACTTAAGGCAATAGTTAACTGTCATAGACTGTGTAATTACATTTAAAGGTGTACTTTCTGGCAGTGGTTGTCTGATAAACGTGTGTTCATTTTGCTAGAAATGTGTTAGCCTCACAAAAGCAAAGTATCATGTGTGCTGTCAGACCAGTTCCCACCACCATACCCCATATAATCTTTTCATGTTGTGTGTTCCAAGCTGTGTAACAGTAGTGTTTGCATCCATGCATGTTTAGGTGGGGGAGGTGAGAGGCCTCATTGAAAAAATCTCCTGTCAAGCAGAGGATGTGGAGAGAAGACAAGCTGCCATCCTCGCGTTTCCGAGTCAAGACAAGAGTAAGTAATTTTTATTTTTATTTTTCAAAAAGAAGCAAGGAAAAAAGTGAATTCTTCATTGTTATGCTGAAGCGTTCAAACTGTCTCAAATTCTCCTTGTCACACAACAGCAACAAGAAACACACACAAACGAAGAGGCTAAACAGCCTTTGACAAACACACCTGCAGCTGTTTGTACAGCAACAGACTTGGTAAATGTTACACAGATCAACATGAAGTTTAGATATAGCTTCAAAATCTGCATACACACACACACACACACACACGTACACCCACAGATGGAGATAATAACAGTGTAGTGTGCAAAAGGTCACTAGGTACCTCAAATTAAACCGTCTCCAGCTTGTGGTGGTATTCTTTACACAGCATTATTAAGAAATGACTTGTTGTGCTTATAGCAGCAGTGCATTTTGTAGTTTATTTTTGAGTAGACAATATTAATACTCAAAAATGCAACTTCACTGGCCTCTTTAAGATGCTCTTTTTATTCCTACTCATGTTACTGACCCAGTACCAGTTCCCCAGCTCTTTCTTCTTAGTACCACTTACCTTTTGTTTAACTTTTTTTTTAAACATTTTCTTGTCCTATCCCAATTTTTTGAGACATTTGAGACATAAAATGAGTAATGTTTATTTTAAATTGTACATTTTCTGTTATGAATAAAATATGAGTTTATTAGATTTGCTGATCAATGCATTCTGTTTTTATTCACATTTTGCACAACATACCAACTGTTTTTAAAATTGCAGATATAATATGAACATCACAAAAGCACTATATATAAAACGTCCTCAATCCTTTTTGACACCCGTGGTGTCTGTCTGTGGTGATATTCACCACACACAGTAGTTATTTCCTCTGTGGACTGAACTTGTTTTGTTCTTCCCAGGAAACAAAGATGAGCTGGAGTTGCTGAACAATGAGACCAAGAAGAATGCTAAGTTAATCAAAGCAAGGCTAAAATGTAGGTGGACACAATTTTTTTGTAAAGCACTGCAAAATTAGCTTTTATGCAGTGTAAGTTTTTGTCATGCTTCAGTGTAGTTAGATAAATTTAATCTTTTTTTCGATATGGATAATGCATATTTAGCTGTGTTGTTATTGTTTAATATAATGAAATGGGGAGGATCAGTGCAGCTGAGTTCCTCATACAGTGGGAATAGTTTGTAACACAGGATTTGACTTGTAAATGTGTAAAAAGGAAGTGTGGTGTAGCCCACTCAACATGCCTTTTGTAAACAAGCTGACAATAACACTGAGCTCTTTACTGTAACTGCAGAAAAGGACTGTGACATAGCAGACTTTGTTTAGTTTTCACTTGGTCCTGTATTCATGTTAGATCGGATTGTTTTTCAGCAATGCAGAAGCCTGGGGATGAGACCGGAGCTACAGTAGCCCAACGTATTAGGAATAACCAGGTGTGCAAGTAGTTTTATTTCCTGCCATACACCAGGTGCAAAATGATTGTCTGACACTCCTCTGCAGTTTCAAACACACCCGACAAAATTACTCCTGACAGAGGTCTCTTTATTGACATTTGAATTGATTCACTTCATTCTCTTTCAACAGCACTCGTACCTGACTCGGTGGTTTGCTGAAGTCATGAAGGGTTACCATGAGGCACAAATTTCCTTCAGAGAAAAATGCAAGGCAAAAATTCAGAGACAGCTGGAGATTGGTAAGTTGCCAAATCTAAAAGGGAGCACTTGTCCCTCCTCACCCTCAGGTCGGGTTGTGTAAATGGATTTTATATCATACACCAGTCCATACTGCATTGTATGGAGGGCGCTTCTGCCAATGCTTTACTAGCAGGAAAACCTACACTAGTGTAAGTCACTATGATGGTGTTTGCATAGTAGTAGCACTTTGGATTATAAGCTGGTGTCGTTTTGGAGCAGCAATTTACAGTCTACAGTTTATGGTCAGCGCTGTATTGTAAATAAGTGTCAGGTTCATTGTTCTTTCTCATGACTCACTACTTCACAGTATTATAACCAGCTTTCTATTATATGTCATGTTTACAGTTTTCTTTTTCTCCTTTTGTAGTCTGAAGTTATTTTATACATTTAAACAGTAAAGCAAACTGTCCTTTCAATTCCTGTTAAAAACAGTGCTGCCTTACAGTTTACATGCACTCACAAACTACTTTATTAGATACACTTTATTATTATCTAATAATGAGACTGGACTAACTTTCACCTTAATTCTTCATGGCTGCTAGCCCACCACATTCAAGGTTCTATGTGTTCTACATTCAGAGATGTTTTTCTGCATGCATTGGTTGTAATGAGAATGATAATTTGAGTTACTGATGCGTTCCTATCAGCTTGAAGCAGTCTGGCCATTGCCTCTGTCCTCAGGCATCAACAAGGTATTTTTGCACAGAAAACTCATGGGGTATTTTTTTGGCCTGTTCCCTAAAAAACACCCTAGAGATGGCTGTGTGGGAAAATCTCAGTAGATCAACAGTTTGAGACTAGCCAGTGTGACACCAACAAACATGTTACATTCAAAGTCACTTAAATCACCTTTTTCCACATTCTGATGCTCAAACACGGGTCACCTTGTCCATGTCTGCATGTCTAAATGCATGCACTGCGTTGCCATGTGATTGGCTGAATAAAGAGTTATGTTAAAAAGATGTTGAATAGGTGTACCTATAAAGGTGGCAGGTATGCTATGTGAATTGGCAGTATGTTAATGCCATTAAATTTGATTTTTTTCCTTCAAATCTACAATTAATATTGTACTAAGCAGCTGGCAGGGTGTCTGTTTAATAAGAACTCATACATGCGGTTCCCCATGATAACATCTAGAATAGTTACAGGGTGCAGTGTATCTGTGAAAACTGCTTTTAAGTGTATTACTTAAGCTGTCTTGCTCCACAGTACAGTACACTGTAATTTAAATGTGCAGTAGTACGTTTAGTAAACAGACTAATGTATATCATTATAGCAGTAAGTAGAAGTTGAGGTGTAATTGCGCCATCCTGTGGTGACTATCTAACTGGCATCTTTGGCAGCACAAAATAAGTCTTGGTCTTTGTCTGTTATTTATTTAGTTGTTGTTCAATAAATTAAGTTCCACAAACATGATGAAACTTATTTAGTATCTTTTGTTACTTTCAGTGAATAAAAGCACTACAGGTAATGAGTTGGAGGAGATGTTGGAACGTGACAATCTTGCCATCTTCATATCTGATGTGAGTGGAATCTAACATCTTTTTTTGGGTCACTCAGATAAGCAGTTTTTGTACGTTTGAAGCCGTTTATATGATAATTCAAACACAGCTTGAGCATTTTCTCTTTCGCAGATCACCTCTGACAGTCAGATTTTCAGCCAGGCTCTGACTGAGATTGAACTTCGCCATCAGGAAATCCTCTGCCTCGAGTCCAGCATTAAAGAGCTGCACGAGATATTTGTTGACACTGCCATGATGCTGGAACTCCAGGTAAAACAAGCTACCTCGCCTGAAAATGTTTAATGAACATTAATATAACATATTTGTGAATAACATTCATTATGTTTTTTCTTCTCCCAGGGCGAGTTAATCAACAACATAGAAAGAAATGTCACAACTGCTGCAGAGTATGTAGACAGATCAAAAGAAGAAACAAGCAGAGCAATTGACTACAAGAAGAATCCTTATAAGATAACATTTCGGCCGAACTTCATGAAGTCCCTCAAGAAAAATAGTGCCCCTGATCCTGTGTGAACAGTGACTACACCAAATGTCCTGGTGTGCATTGAAGTCTGTTTTATCTGATTTATGTTGCCTGTGTGCCCCTCAGGTTCCTTTCTAAAGGATTTTGATGACGCTATTGTTTTAATGAAAAGAATTCATTTGATAATAGTAAAACGATTCTGTGGACAAAGTAGCAGTTTCCTAACACCACCTTCAGTCAGTGTATTTAGATTCCTAGTCCTCAGGATTTAGGTTTTAGAAATGGCAAAACGGCCCCTTTTATGTTTTCCTTCAGTCTCTCATTTAGCCAGTAGGTGTCATGACAACACTACAGTGTTCCTTCTCTATTTGCTGCCCTTTAAAACTATGGTGCTGCATATTGTGTTGTTTTGTTTTTTTTAATGTTTGTTTTTAATGGTTTAATATAACACTGTGTTAAAGTGAGAAAAAATGTCTGTAAACTGACCACGCCGATCTCAAAATAAACCTGTGAGGAATGGTGCGGTACTTAATTCATGGGTCTTTTATTATGATAGCACAAATGAAAGAGGAGAAGGGATTGCTTTGATGGTTGAAGGCAGAACACAGGCAAAATTATATTTACAATGTAAGTGAAGGTCAACTTTAAGTTGATTTGGTTCAGCTAAAAAGCTATACGTTGTTTTTAGTGCGCACAGTGGCGATCAATATTATGGGCAATAGTAGCAGAAACATTCATTCAGAAACATTTGGATGACTGATTAGAAGGTTAGGATTTCAAGCTTCCCTGTACCGTAATGTTAAGCACTCAGCCCTCTTTAGCAGCACTCCATACTCTGACCTCAGCTTGCTAACAAGATGAGAATGTGCGACAATCAAAAAGAATGTTCCTGTGGTGTAACTTTGTGAAAAAAAACAAAGGCTTGCATTAGAATGCTGTCGCAGGCCTGAAGAATTTCTCCTCACATAAAATCACTTCAAGGGGACAACTGAACAGTCTGGATGTACTTGCAGGAATATGACAGTGTCTTATGCTATTAAGCCATTAAAACAACTTGTACAGGGATGAACCATTCTTCCAAGGGATGTTTCGGTTGGGGTTTGGCCAAATGACAGTTCAGCATCTTCCTGTGGTGCTGCACTGTGTGGAGATTTAGTGATGGGGGAAGCCAGAAGATGATGTATGATGATGTCACTGTCATACTCACAGAACAGTTCAGCAAGCTTGTGTAAACTGACACTGCTCCCATCAGGATGGAAATGTTTTATCGCACAAAAAAGGCACTCGGAATAAATTTGCATTAATTTTCAGTAACACTTTGTCAAAAGGGACAAGTCCACCAAAAACCTTCAAGAAAAATCTGGAAATGTCTGCATTTATGTTTCTCCCAATGACTGCAGTCACTTGTCTGTACTAACTCTTACCTGGGCCTTGTTTAAAATCATTGCGTGTGTTCGTTTTTCAGTGAGATCTGACTGGAGTGGAGGATGAGCAAGCATATTCCTGCATTATGGGAGTGCTGCCAGGTCGAACCCATTGACTTATCCATTAGGCTGCGTTTCTCGCTTCCCCCCTCCTCCCCTCACTACAGCTACTGGATAAGATTTCACAGCACCTTTAGCACTTTGCTGAAAGCTCAGATTTTCAAACAGGGAGGGAAGAAGGATGGGAGATAAGGATGACGATGTAATTTAAAGACACAAAAAGAGAAAAGAGGTGCAAGAAGATAAGGAAGACAATGAAAATGATACAGCACTACATAAAAAGATGGTTTCTTTATTGGTTGTGCCAGGTTGGCGAGGGCCCACAAAATAGGGCTTGGCCACAAAGGACTGAGTGGTGCGTGATGACATCAAATGTTAGGCCCTGCATTTTTGCTTTGAAAGGTCATCCCTGTGTTTGTCATTTAAGCAAACAGTAAGCTAATGGGCTGTAAGTGGCCTGTCTCCAAAAGAACCATTAAACATTTCCCCAGTTGGAATGGACAACAAGGATCTACTAATAGATTAGAGGAAAAGGTTGAAGGTGGGTAACAGTCTCTTTTTCTGCCTCTGCAAGGAGTCTGGCTTACTTCTTTGCTTTGCCCTGGGCAGCTACAGCCTCCATGGCCTTCTTTACAGTTTCCTCATCACCGAGGAAAGACATGGGCTTAATGGGCTTCAGGTTGGCATCCAACTCATACACAATTGGGATTCCCGTGGGAAGATTCAGCTCCATGATGGCTGCATCAGACATACCTGGTGATGCAAGCAGACAGAGCAGATGGAGACATGCAAAGATCAGCATCAGGGGGCTGTAACTGATACAATACACTGTACTGTAAGTCTGTCAGGTTCCCAGCAACATAGACAGGACAACAGATGGACAACAGAAGAAAAAAAAGTAAAGCATGTTTTCTTTATATCTCAGTGTATTAAGTTCCCTCAGGTGTGCCTCTGTCTTTCAACACTGGACCTGCCACTCCTATCTGACATTTACTATTGCCCTTGAAGCTCTTTAAAACCCTTATCCGTCTCTGGGCTGCTCCTTGAAAAAGTACAACCTTTCTACATAAAGGTCGTGACTGTAATGGGAACCAAGCTCATGACCCTCTACCCTGTCCCTGAGATCTGGTGTGAGCCTCTGCTGCTATTTATAGACAATGCAATCCACAACTCTTGTCTGTATGTGTGTAAAGTCTGTGTAAGTGTGTGACACTGGCTATTCAGGTCAACTTTCTGCAGAAGTCTTTCTTTCTATCATGAAAGAATTTCACCGTTAAGTGTTCTGCAGTGTCATTTTTTAAGTCACTCTATCTACTGTGTCCGACCTTCTCATTCTTTTCTTTTTGTAAGCTTTGTCCACAGTGCTTACCCTCTAAGTGCTTGACAATGCCACGGAGGCTGTTCCCATGGGCAGCAATGATGACATTCTTCCCAGCTTTGATTTCAGGAACAATGACTTCATTCCAGAAAGGCAGAGCGCGGGCAATGGTATCTTTAAGTGACTCACATGTGGGCAGCTCACCAGGCTTCAAGCCTTTGTAACGCCGAGACTGGAGGCAAAAACAACACCGCAAAGTACAAAAGCTTAATAACTGACAGCACTCTCAAGCAAATTCTGGAGCTCTTTAAGCTTAGAAATGATTAAGCTACTTTGCATTTGTCTCACCTCGCTGATGATTTTGTGATAAGGGTGGTCCTTATCCATGGGTGGAGGTGGGATGTCAAAGGAACGACGCCAGATCTTCACCTGCTCTTCACCGTGCTTTTCAGCCGTCTCTGCCTTGTTGAGCCCAGTGAGGCCTCCGTAGTGGCGCTCATTCAGACGCCAAGTACGAATCACAGGCAGCCACATCTGGTCTGTGCCCTCCATGATGGTCCACAGGGTCTTGATGGCACGTTTCAGCACAGAGGTGTAGCACACATCAAACTTCATGCCAGCCTCCTTGATAGCCTGGGCACCACGCTTGGCCTCCTCCACTCCCTTTTCACTGAGGTCAGCATCGAACCAGCCACAGAAGCGGTTCTCTTGGTTCCAGGCGCTCTCGCCATGGCGGACAATAACCAAACGATGGGCGGCAGCCATGCTTAATACTATTTCCCTAGATTTTTACTTAAACCAGACACAGAGCCCTAAGCCCTCCTAAGTTGTGGACACTCACACACACACTGGCTGACCAACAGTAAGCCCAAGGCAGCATACCACACCCTTTTTATAGCAACCTGGATCATGGCAATGCATAGCAGACAGGCCTTCTTTACTTTCCCCCTGTGAGAGGCCTTCATACTCTGATGGACACACTGGGAGGACCAATAGAGCCAGGCCTCTATCCTGGGACATGTGGTGTCTGGGAAGGCCAGAGGTCAGATACTGATCCAGAATAGCAACATGACTTTTAAACTGACATCTGTGCAAGAAAAGTGTAAAGATCAAAGTTGGAACCTCATGCTCAGATGAAGCATTTCCTCACTCTTCAACTCACTGCACAGTGAAGATGTTGTATGTTTAGTAAATATTTGTCCATAGGGCATTTGTTGTGTGGGCATAACAGTGACTATATGACTCATGCAGGTCCTCTGTGTTCCACTATGGCTGGAGAAATTCCATTTTCAGTGTGTCACTAAACAGCTGCATACAGTAGCTGCCAGGAAAAAAAAAATAAAAAAAAAATAAATATATATATATATATATATATATATATATATATATATATATATATATATATATATATATATGTGTGTGGCTGACTACTGGTGCTAGATTTACTCTTACTTCTATAAACAACAATTATGTCTTATCATAAAAAAGATGTTAACTAAAGAACAAGATAAAGGTTCATAAACAATAAAAGGAGTGTGCAAAAGTCTGTCAGAAGTGCCTATCTTGGTGCAACATAAAGACATCATCAAGCCAGTGTAAAATCTGAAATCAGGGTAATATATAAGGTGTTATTTCAATTTATCACCTCTAGGAGCTGCTCTAGTATCATATAGACTATGTTTACCATTGTATTACATGAAACTTGTTTTTATGAGATAAAAACACCACATAAAAAACCTTTGTGAATTACAGTTAGAATATTTTAGGGGTATGTTGAAAACAAAATGAGTTACAAATCCAATAATCCACTTTTCTCCATATAATAGAAAATTGTCACCATCTCTGCTGCATGCTTTGATTAAAACTTAATCACTTTGTATCTTAGTCTTAAATAGAAAAAGGCCTGGCGCTCCACCAAAGTCAAACTATGACATGCTACTGAGACAAATAATCACATATCACACAAACATCTTTATTATTTTTCATTAAATTTAATGCTGGGAAGAGAAAATACACTGACAGACAAAGAGCTGACAAAGCAGGGGCACTGAGCTGCAGAGCTAACAGGAAAAGTAGATGCCTTGTGTCCTGAACAATCAAATTTAGGATCCAGAGGAAATACAATAATCCAAAAATAGAATATTAATGGAACTCCAGGCATGACGCCAACCTGCATCATGTGATCATGACATTGAGTTTTTCTTCTATACGGAGTATAAACTAATGAGAAGGATTGTGACAAGGAAGAAGAAAAGTCACTATTTTTTTTAATTTTTATGGCTAGTACAAGATGTTTAACAGAGAATGATGAGTAGTCTTTCAACTAAAATTCTCTGTGTGCTGCCTACCATCAAAAAACTGTCTGGCAAGTCTTGCAGAACGGGAAAAGTTAAGTTGGAAAATAAATATAATATAAATACTTGCATTTAACAAATACACAATTGGTTATTACGTTAATTTAAGTTGTGTCTGGTGGTGGCTGGATAGATGGATGGTATTTTTGGCCCTCTGGTGGTCAAACTGGACTAATGCATCTTATTATTTTATTCCACCAAGACAGCAGATGCTATCATGAATCACAAAATTGTTGCTCTTGTCAGAAGTATGATGCTGGCATCGTTTTTTGTAAAATGCTAGCAATGTTGACTGCAATAATACTGTCATCTTCACATGTAGGCCAAGCTTTTATGTTAGTCAGCATCGTGGAGGCAAAAAGTACCAACCTGGAAATTAGCGCTGTAAGTGATTTAATGTGTTTGGGAAGAGAAGTTAATGATCTACTTTCTCTGTTTTATTTCCCCAGGTCCTGTAAGCGCCTTGTCTGCCAAAAATCGCCCCGATGCAGATTGTCATACTGCTGTTACGGTGGGAAAAAAGTGTACACAAGGGAGTTTGTGTGATCACAACTGTTACGATGACTCAGCCAGCAGCGCAGCCTATGCAGCTCCCACAGAAGCCCCCCCCTCCCCCACCTCCCACCACCTACCTCCTTTTTATTTGGGCACAGCACTGCCTATAGGCACCAGGGGCATTTGCTGCAAAGGCAAAGTACACCAGCCATACATGCTGTAGAGCTTTCCCATATACAACCATAGACAATTACACAAAACTGCACAATTCATGCTGCAAAACACTGCAATGCACTTCATTTATTCATAAAGCTGGAAAGAAAAATTAATCTTTGAACGGAAACTCTTTATTTCACACGCACACACACACACACACATACACACACACACACACACACACACACACACAAAGAAATATCCATCCATCCACAGTATGGATATGTTTTCTCCTGTTTCAAATCATGAGGGCAACACAATATGTAACTAGTCACTGAATATTTTAAATATCTTGTGTCGCTGTTATGGACAGTATGATGCTCTTGAGAATATTTGTTCTATATATATGTATATATATAGCAGAGGGGGTATTTGGGTGAACACACAATTTTCAACTTCTGCAGAAAAAGAAATTACAGTAAATATTCTTTAACTAAAGGATCAAAAAAGAGTATTAAACACCCTGCATGTAAAAATTAATAACCTTTAAAAGCAAACAGCTGAGAAACCTGTTGAGAAAAATGAAAATGAATTATGGTATTTTTACAAGCTTTGCTATACCGCACCATACATGTTGTATTCATTTATAGTTCAGACATTGTTTTAGCTGCACATTAACCCACTCTAAGTCATGCCTTTAATAGTGTTATGCCATCTGTTTGGGTGGGATTTTTATCATTGCAGGTGTTTTGAGGCCATGGCTGTAGTTCTGCTCCCCACCACACGGAGAGATGCTGTGTCATGATTGTAAAATGAGGACACCCCGGCCCCACCCTCACCCTTTTTTCTGCAGTGAGTGAGAAGACAGAAAATGTGTTTTAGTGATATTTTGTCATTTTTACAACATAAAATTACTGTAAAAACTGTACAGTTTCTTAAAAAGATCAGGTTATGTGTTTAAAACTGGCCATGTGATAGACTTTTTTTAGAGTTTAGAGTTTTGCTGTAGTCTTAAAAATTACTGTAAAAAGCTGTTTTTATATTCTAGTTTATTTAGAAACTGTTTTTCTTCCTCTCTGCTTTTAACCCTTGCTCATTTCCCTCCTCCGTGTATTCCCATGGCTCGTATCTTTCTCATTTCTTGCCATTGCAGTGTAAACCTATCAAGCCTTCATTGTCAGAGGGTGCAGAAAGTGCTTGCGTCAGCCCCCACCATCCAGCTATAAAAGCGCAGGCTGCTGCAGCAGCAAGCAGTCAAGACTTAAACCCAAGCCCTTCGTACACCTCCACACGCACACATACAGCAAGAGGAGAGGAAGAGCAACTTTTCCTCCCAACACTCAACCATGAGTAGCATCGGATATGACCCTTACTACTCCACCTCATCATACAGACGCTTTTTTGCCGAGCCTCCTGCACGTGTGGTGGTGACTAGAGGGAGGACCCTCTCTGGCTTCTCTACTCATGCATCCCCACTGTCTTCCTCCCGTCTGCAGTACTCCTCTCCTGGCCGTGTGCTCTACTCTTCTTCCTCACCAGCCTCTTCCCTGGAGCTGGAACTCAGCCAAGCGGCCCAGATCAGCTCCGAGTTTCGAGCTGTACGCACACAAGAGCGCAGCCAGCTGCAGGACCTTAATGACCGTTTTGCCGGTTTCATCGAGAGAGTGCGTGAGCTGGAGCAGCAGAACCGTGCCTTGGAGGCAGAACTGCTGCTGCTGAGGCAAAGGCACTCTGATCCGTCCCGCCTGAGAGCACTGTATGAGCAAGAGGCCCGGTCCCTGAGAGCAGCTGTGGATGAAGCTAGGGCAGAACAACAGGCTGTCCTAAGTCAGAGAGAGAGGCTGGAGCAAACCCTGAGTGCTCTGCAGGGTCGATATGAGCAGGAGGTGTTGGCTCGTGAAGAAGCTGAGGGCAAGCTGATGGAGGCTCGTCGGGAGGCCGATGAGGTTACCTTAGGAAAGGCTGAGCTGGAGAAAAGTGTGGAAATCCTGCTGGACGAGCTGGCCTTCCTCAAGAGGATTCATGAGGGTGAAGTGGTTGAACTTCAGGCCCAAGTCCAGCTGGGTGTGCAGGTGGCTGTGGAATCTGAGGCTGCCGCTCCAGACCTCTCTGGGGCTCTCAGGGATATCCGGTCCCAGTATGAAAGGCTGGCTGCCAGGAACATGCAGGCAGCTGAGGAGTGGTTCAGAAGCAAGGTAGGCTCCCTGACTGAAACTGTGGCCCAGCACACTGATGCTGTGAGAAATTCCAAGGATGAAGCAGGAGAGTACCGACGCCAGCTACAAGCCCGCATACTGGAAATCGATGCATGCAGAGGCCTCAATGAATCCCTGGAAAAACAGCTGCATGACATGGAGGAGAAACAGAGTGCAGAGATAGCAGCTATGCAGGTCTGTAAATGTGGTCCAGATCTTTGAAGTGTGTTAGTTAAGGTTTTCATTTGATCCTGCAGTATGTTATTTCCCTTTGTCTCATTGTATAAAATAACACTTAACGTTGATTTTTCTTTAGGATACCATTGCAGAACTGGAGAGTGAGCTGAGGGGCACTAAACAGGAAATGGCACGCTACCTGAAGGAGTACCAGGACCTTCTGAATGTCAAGATGGCTCTAGACATCGAGATTGCTGCATACAGGTAATAGATGAAACAGGGAGTGAGTCTGATAAATGATAAAGGGTTTCTTTTTAGCGTTGCAAAATTATATAGAAACGCCTATTTAGAGGCACCTAGGAAACTGATGTTTTTGGATTTGTATCAGAGACAGTGAAGTTTTTTTTACATTTAATGTCTGAGACATGCAGGGGCGTAATTTCCAGGGGGGGTTATGACCCCCCAATAATCAGACCCAACCAAACACCCCTCCCAATAAAATTATGAATTGTCTTGCATAAATAGGCTGTTGATTTTCTTTACTCATTTCAGTTATTACCAGCAGAATAGTTTAATCATCTCGGAATTTACCCAGATTTATTTATTTATTTAGACAGAGATCCTGACAATATAATTCTAAGAGTAAAAAAATGGCCACTTACTGTTACATTTAAGACCCATGCTTTTAACTGATCTCTGATCCTTTCTTTTCATTGTTTGACGCAGGAAGCTCCTGGAAGGGGAGGAGTCTCGCTTCAGTGTAGGTATGGCCGGGGGAGTGTCCCCGTTGTACAGCCACAGTTTGTCAGCACCCTCTTTCGCTAGGCCCGTCTTCTCCAGCCTGAGCTCTGGCACCTCCTACCTGATGACCTCACGCCTGCTCAGCTCCAGTGTCAGCACCACTGAAGGCATCATCTCTGCCAGCCATGCCCAGCAAGCAGAGGCCAGCCCACCTGGTGAGGAGGAGGTGGAAGAGGAGGAAAAGGAGGAAGAGGAAGCTAAGGAAGAAGAGGTGGGAGAAGAAACAGAGGAGAAAAAGGATGAAGAGGAAGAGGAAGGTGAGGAGGAGGGTGAGAAAGAAGATGAAGCTAAGGAAGTAGAGGAAGAGGATAAGGAAGAAGGCGAGGGTTGGTGTAACTTGCTCAGTCATGTTCTATCAGTCAAATAAATATCAATTATTAGTGTCATGGTAACTAAATTGTCATCTCTTGATTCAGGTGGTGATGAAGAGGAGCAAAACGAAGATGCAGCAGAAGCTGCTGAAGATGAAGGAGAGAAAGAGGAAAAAGATGAAGGGGAGGAAACTGAAGCACAAGAGGAGGCAAAAGCAGAAGGAGCTGATGACAAAGAAGATGATACAAAAGATGAAGCACAAGAGCAGGAGGAAGTTCAAAAGAGTGAGGAGAAAGAAGATAAAGCTGATGACAAAGACGTGAAAGCTGTTCCAAAAAAAGATGACAAAGCCGAAACAAAAAAGGAGAAAGATGAAGAGAAAGCTGCCCAACCTGAGCCGGCTGAAGAGAAGAGCACAAAGGATAAAAAGTAAACCGTTATGGTCAAGACTGTCCACAAAAAAACTGCAGCTTAAAGACAGGTAGAGGCAACAGTGCTGTCCTCTTAGATCTGCTTGTTAACATGGTGCTCAATAACACAGTCCAACAGCCATTTAAAGCAACAAATCAAGGTTAATTGCTTACCAATGTTCCGAATAGCCCATAAAGGTCTTGTTGCACAGTTCTGAGTGAATGTAATAGTGTATGTGTGTGAGAGTTCTGGTGGGTAAATAAATTATTCTTAAAGCCGTGCATCTCACTGATTTTGAGCCCTGATTTAAAGATTATGCTGACATGCATACAGATTTATAATATAGTCCTCATAGGCACTTGGAAATGTAGAGACGTGTGTTGATTTATTATTTCCTTAGCAGGCAGAGAGGTGAGCAGCCCAATCACTTATTGCACTCACACTGACAAATACAGACATTTAGTGTCACAACATTGCCTCTAAGATAATTGCTATCCTGCTGTGTTACAAAAGATCCTGCTGTAGTTCAAGATTGATTTTGAACACCAAAGAATGTGGCTTAAAAACCATAATCTTCATCTTACAAATAAAAAACTGTTTAGTAGTAAAATCAGATTAAAATTTTCATCTTCTATACTGTCTGAGATCACTTGCTGCTCACCATATATTGGGTTACAGAGCAAGTTTGTAACTTTTGAATGCTGCCTGGATTTATAATGAGTATCTAAACTCACTGTGTAGTTTACTCAAAGTATCACACATTGCCTCTTTAAGAATAACATCCAATGATTGTCACTAGCCTTGTCCTTCAAAGATCTGAGATCATTATGCATTGGAATGAAGGGAAAATGACAAATGAATATGAGGAAGAAAAGAAGCATTAAGGGCTGCAAAGTATTCATCTTTATTAAGCTAAGGTAATATGCTCAGTATGTTATGTATTTATCAGAAATATCACAGAAATATATGTTGGCATTTACACATAGCTACATTTCATCTACCACATTACAACTGTGTAACAGCAATGAAGAACTGAAAAGAAAATCATCCCAATATCTAAAACGTGCTCCTCATGTCACCAATTACCTTAAAGCATTGTGATCTAATTGAATTCCCCACACAAGGAATTGAGAGTAGTGAAGTTCAGAGCATTAAAAGGCATGTTTTCAGACTATAACAAAGATATTTTTGGTCTTTATGGATAGTTACCACCTTCACCTGCTGAATCATTTAAATTGTGATTTAAGGGGTGGAGTTTGCTGACACAGGCTGCTGTTGTTGGTAGACTGGGAGTCACTGAACTGGAAATGTCGCCAATGTTTGTGACGTGAGTGCCTTGTAGGGCATTTTAGGTTTATTAGCATTGATTACTACCATTGATTAGCAGCAGGAGTGACAAAAGTACTGACTTTCTTTATTTAAGTAGAAGTACAAATGCCTTTACTCCATTAAAAGTTGTAGTATTGAAGCATTTTTACTCAAGTAAAAGCAAAAAAAAGTACAGGCTCTGAATTTACTCAGAGTAACAATGGAAAAAGTAGCTACACAATTCTACTAGCCATTTTTGTACCAATGTAACTGAACTTGTGCTATATTAATATAATAATAAGTAAATATTAGTATATGAGAATATAGAAATTATTAACATTTTAACATTCTAATTTCAATCAAACTGCTGTGTTTGAATCTATTATACAGGGCACATGCAGTGAAAGAAAATTTAAAAAAAAAATAACTATTTTCTGTCACCTACATTGCAGACGAGGACTTTCCCTCCACACCTAAAAAGTAAAACAAGTCAGGGGTTAAAGTGGGATTCAGCAGGTCGGAAAACCCCGTGTAGTGATCTGTGTACTGGAGCAGCATGGGGAAAATAATCACAACTCACAATAATTTCTAATATAAGCTTCAGTAGATATTCTTGGTGTACATGATGTGAACAGCTGACCTGTTGCTCTTTGTGGATTTATGCAACTGAACTGGCTGATGTCCATCCCCTACAGTGACACTACTTTGTTTATACTGTCTTTACACTAGACTGTATAAAGTTGGAAGTCAGTGAATGAATCTAAACATCATCAGCTTAAATGCAAAATTCATCTTTGCTTCGCTTGATGTAACCTCCCTTCAGGCTTCCTCCTCTTCTGTAGTGCAAGCCAGATTCTGAAGTACCGCAAACACAACTTAATATAAATATAATATAATAAAAACACTACAAGAAAGTGCAGATATTTGTTTAAAAATGTAGGGAAATATAGTTAAAAGTTGTCAGAAAAATAAATACTCATGTAAAAGTTCAGATACCTGAAAATTCTACTTAAGCACAGTAAAGAAGTATTTGTACGTCATTACTTCTCACCTCTGATTAGCAGGTATTGTGTGTATGCATCCATCTTTTATATACAGTCTATAGCCATACTATAGTCTATAAGCGCAGTAGTGGTGTGCGGATCGATACTGAAATATCGATTCCTCCGATACCAGTCATTTATGTTCTTGAATTGATTCTCATATTAAAATATCGATATTTTAGTAATTTAGGGTAAATTTGTAGTTTATCATTAACAGGAACACAGTGGAAAGAAACTATATCATTCGGATTGTCTACATTGGAAGGAACTACTTCCTCTTCCGCCTTTCATAGTCATATGCGAAATATGGCTGTATAAATGTGTTGCAGCCCCTTGGCATGGCACTCACAACAATGGCTGAGGGTAAATGGAGTCATGTGTGGACGTATTTTACCTCCACAAACAGCCGAGACATGGTTTGTGATACATGTGGCAAGAAAGTGAGGTGTTGTGGCAACACCGCTAACCTCGTCAAACACCTCAGAGTAAATCATATCACAGAATATGATGTCTCTTACGGAGTCCTTTAGTGCTGCAGGCAGGCAGCGTGTTCAAATAGCGCACAACTTCAGTTTTTTTTTATTTCTATATGATGCATTCTGCATTTTCAAGTGATAAGAACAAGTAATCTGATATCCTGTAATCATGATGACGCTATAATTTGAGATACAATAAATAAAATACGTTTTTGTATAAAGTATCGGTATCGGATCAGTATTGTCGATACCACCCTGAATTTTACTTGGTATGGGATCGGAAAGGAAATCAGTGGTATCACACATCACTAAAGCGCAGCAGCCTTGGGCTCTGGGCGAGTAAAGGGATGCTTAGATGCTTAAAAGTGACGCTTCTCACTTTTAAGACATACATTTATTTTAATTTAAACACCACACAGCCAAAGTTTACTGATAAAGAAAGAGAGGAATGGAGGCCAGAGAAACGAGCTTCCATGACTGCCAAGTTGTTTGGTTTCTTTAAAAAGAAAAGTAGCAACAAGAACCAAACTCGCTTGTCCAGGACTTAATGTTTCTAAACTGGTGCAATGCGGAGAAGTGCGAGTACACCACGAGCTACTTTATTTCCATGTATTTATTTTTAAATGAAATTCATGCTGATACTAATGATTAACCAGTGACACCCAACCAAGATCGCCCATAGCATTGTTTTCCCAATTATCTCAAATAGCTCCCTATAGTTAATATTCTGTTGTCTCTCCTAATGTGATTTTTTTGTTTTGTTTTTTTGTTTAAAAATGCCATTTACACACAAACACACGCTGGTCCACGTCATTAAATTAGGCTTTTGGAACCCTTGTGGTGGGTTTTTAAAAAGACACTGATGCTATTTAATACTGATTTTCTGCACCCAGCCTGTCAGTGATCACATCTGTCGTCACTGCTGGGTTTATGTTGCTGTTGACAGGAAACAAACCAAAGGCACATTTTATATTAAATGATATTTTTTGAAAACATCCTGGGAATATTATTTTAGCACCACAGCCCTCCCAAGCACCTCTACCACCTTAATATTTAATTATGTCAAGTTTTTTGAAGGAAGGATACAACACTTTTACAGTAACTACATTCAGTTGCTAATAAACTATGTAATATTCTGTAGCTGTAATGCTGTATTGCTGCAGTGCTGTATACAGTTGCAAAAAATATGATTAAAAGAATAATAAAGTGACAACAGACAGTTGGCGTTTTGAAGATCTTTATGACATTTATTGAGCAAATGCTGCTGGGAAATTGTTCATGATGAGTAAAGTCATGGGATTGCAAATAGTAGCACCTCATTAAATTCTGTATTTAAATTCAAGTCCATCCTATGCATACAGGAATGCATGTTTCTATCATTTACAGTATATATTGTTTTCAGTTGCACTCAGGTAAACATAACAGACAATGATAAAAAGCATGTTTAAGGCTAGGAGTTTCTTTAGGTTTCTTAAGCTTTATCTGCTTCGGTAAATGGATGTATATGGTATTGTGTTTATCATATCACCGTCCATTTCTTCCGTCACTGTCGGCTGTGTATTTGTTGTTGTTAGTTTCTTTTTGGCTCAGTTGGTATCTTCTCGTGTCAAGTAAGGCTTCGTCAGTAGAATACATATGTCTGCATCGAGGACCCTCCATCCGCCAGTCCCCCACTTTTGCTTCAACTCAAAAACCCTCTCCGCAGTAATATTGTTTATTGATTGCTTTCTAGTATTTACTCTTTTTAAGGTGTATTTCTACCATACAGAGAGGAAAGTATTCCGCTCCCCTGAGCTAACATGCAGAGACACCCCACCCACCCAAGCACCCACCCATTCGTGAGCTCACCCACTAACTGCAGAAAGGAAAAGAAATATAAGGAAGAATAAAATATCTCAGTCACTTGCTCCTGTCCGCGTCTGCTGTGAAGCCCGTTTGAAGCTTTCACTCAACATGCATTTTTGAAATTTGTAGCGTTTAACTTTTGTCTTCTCGCTCTGACTTGTTTTGTATGTTTGAGAGTGGTTATCTTTATTACATCGCTCTAGCTGTATGATTTTCTTTGTTATGTTAGTTCTGGATTGATTGCTTGTGTTGTTCTCTCCCCTTCCTCCCCTTCCTTCTCTGCTCACTCGCTCTCCGTCACCTGCTTGATAGACTGAGTGGAGTGTTTCTCGGTCTTCTTAGTAGAGACCAGTTTCTCCTGCAGCATCTCTTCCGCCTCCTTCACTGTTTCGGTAACAGTGACGGACTTGATGACATGCTTTGACCCATCCTCTCCGGTGGTGATTGTCTCCACGGTCTTGGTGATCACAACCTTCTGGCTGCCGTCTTCCTTGACAGGACTCTCGTCTACGCCGTTGGTGATCACGTCAGCTTCTTTTCCTTCATCCTTCTTCTCTTTCTCCTCAGGGCTACTCTTGTCTATGTCGCCGTTCATGGCAACATCTTTCTTTTCAACTTTCTTCTCTTCTGTTGGCTCGCTCTTTTTCTCAGTCTTGTCTTCAGTGCTTTTAGGAGCCTCAGGCTTTGCGGTCTTTGGGGATTCAGCTTTTGGGGAGCTAGATTTTGGGGATGCTTCTTTTGGAGACTCTGCTTTAGGAGAAGCAGGCTTGGGAGATTCAGATTTAGGAGACTCTGGTTTTGGTGATTCAGACTTGGGGGAGGCAGGCTTTGGGGAATCTGACTTTGGAGAGTCAGGTTTTGATCCCTCTGTTTTGGGAGCTTCTTCTTTCTTTGGAGATTCAGGTTTTGTTTCCTCAGATTTAGGAGCATCTTCTTTCTTGGCCTCGGCCTTTGTAGCTTCAGTTTTTGGAGCCTCTGTCTGGGTTACAGCTGGTTCTGAGTCTGGCTCATCTTTTCCCTTCTTCTCATCTTCCTTTTTGCCTGCATCCTCTTTTTCCTCCTTCTCATCTCCACTTTTGGATGCTTTGTCACTACCTGCATCTTCATCCTGATCTCCACTCTCTTCTTCAGCACCTGCTCCCTCCTCTTCTCCACTGCCCTCTTTGTCTCCAGCCTTCTCTTTGTCAGGAGAGGCTTTAGACTCTGGAGCTTTGGTGCACAACATTGTCTCCTCAACTTCTTCCTCCTCTCCTCCTCCCTCTCCTTCTTTATCACCTCCCTCTGCATCATCCCCCTTTTCTCCCTCATCCTCACCCTCACCACCTTCTCCCTCTGCTTCTTCTTCCTTCTCATCCTCCTCACCACCTTCTCCCTCTCCCTCTTCTCCCTCATCACCACCTTTTTCATCCTCCTCTTCCTCCTTGCTGGGCGCACTCGAGCTAACTTTGGCTTCAGTGACAGCTACGACTTCTTCTTCTTCTCCTCCCTCCTCTCCTTCTCCCTCTTCCACCTCACCCTCTGCTTCCTCTCCCTCTGCCTTCTCCTCCCCTTCTTCCTCTTCACCGTCCTCTCCTTCCTGTGTGGCAGAGAGCTCTTGCGCTAGCTCTGCCAGGGCCTCATCCATTTCAGCCTTCTCATCCTCAACCCTCGTCTCCTCAATGATCTCCTCCACAAACTTGTGCTGCACCTTGAGCTTTGTGGGCTCCGACTTAGGCTTAGAGATTTTAGTGGTGGTGACAGTCTGGCGGTAAGGGAAAGTGCTGAAGTGGGTCTCCTCACCCTCTAGGAGTTTCCTAGTGTAACAAATGCATAAATCAGATATTTAAAGTATGCTTTTATATGAAAAGGACTGCAAATATTGTTTCAAAATTTAATTTCAATTGTGCATGAGTGTATCCTGTACCTGTATGCAGCTATTTCAATGTCTAAGGCCATCTTGACATTGAGCAGGTCCTGGTACTCACGCAGGTGACGAGCCATCTCCCATTTGGTGCTCTTGAGCTCATTATCCAGCTGGTGAATTGTTTCCTGAGTGAAATACACAAAAATCAGGTTGTTATAGGGTTGAATATGTTGAATAATTTAAATGCAATACGAGGTCCAGTGCTCAAAACCAGTCTTCATGTATTATGCAATTTTTTTTGAAGCCTTAATAGTTTTTCCAAATTATCTGTTGCAGTGTTGCCCATGTCTTTCTGTAAACTCTGCAGACTCTGCGCAACAAGGCTGCTTGCTTTTTAATACATTCTGACGCAATACAGTATTCTAGAGATGTTGAATGCCTCTGTTTCAAGGGCAGCCTCCGCACTCTTTCAATACACCCCCACCCTCGCCCTAAAATCTCAGTGGTGTGATGCAAGGACAGAGCCAATCAAGGCATCGACCCATTGCCTCTGACTCAGCAAGAGAGAGAGAAAGTCTGCTGCAGCGATTCCTTTTAACCATTTCGTGACTCTTGGAAATCTCTCCAGCTTGTGAATACAATCAGCCTGCTTAAGAGAAAAGTGTTTGTGCTTAACAGTGACAGTTTGGCAGAAGGGGACAAATGTTACAGAACCTGTCAAACATAACAGAAACTAATATTTTATATTTGTGAATGTTTTTTTTAATTTGACTTTAAAGGCTCACGCTTAAATGCTGCGTCAGTAAAACATAAATGTGTCCTATTAAGAACATCAACTCTTTTATCAAGTTTTAAAAACAGGCTACACAATTCTTTAAGAATAATCTATGACATTTCAAAACAGAATTGCCCTGTTTTAGAGTTGAACGTCTGTTCTCAGCCCACCTTCACCGCTCTTACCGGGCTGCCTTCTTACCTGCAGGCTGGCCAGATCGCTGTTGTGGCGGTCCTCGATGTCATTAAGCTGTCTCTCCAGTGAATCTCTTGTACCGCGGACGGACTCCAGCTCCACCGTCTTGGACTGCAGCTGACGGCGATAGTCGGCTATCTCGTCACGGGCGGACTTTATGGCGTCCTTGTTTTGCTCTGCAGCCTCGGTCAGCTTGACGTAGCGGCACATGAACCAGTTTTCCACCTGCTGCAGGTTCTGGTTGGAGTGGCCCTCCAGCTCGCTTCGAATCTCCCGGAGAGCCTCGGTGATGTCAGCCTTCTGGAGGTCTTTCCTTTCCACTGTCACCTGAGACGCCTGAATCTGGGCGATGAGGTCGCTGACTTCTTCCTCGTGATTGTTGCGGATGAAGGCGATTTCATCCTGCAGCGACTGAACTTTCTTCTCCAACTCAGACTTTACCAACTCCGAGTCGCTCATGTCCTTCTTCAGGACACGGATTATGGCCTCTGTCTCCTCTCGGATGCGAGCTTCTTCTTCAAAGCGGTCTCTGATCCGCTGGATGTCCTCGTCGATGTGGTCCGTGTCGAGCTGAATTTGTGCCTTGTCATGGTGGATTTGCTCCAGCAGCTCCCGTAGCTCCCGCAGCTCCTGGTCATAGAGGTCGTCCATCTGGGAGCGTGACACCTGCTTCTGCCGCAGTGCCTGGATCTCCGCCTCGATCTGCTTGTTCTGCTGCTCCAGGTAGTGCACCTTGTCAATGTAAACAACAAACCGGTCATTGAGCCCTTGAAGTTGCTCTTTCTCGTTAGAACGCTTGTAGTCTCCGTTCAGGATAGAGGTTTGACTATAATCAACGCTGTCGGCGGAGCTCAGCACAGCTGAGCTGTATGTCCGGGTTACCGGCATATTCACGCTCCTCTTGTATGACGTGGTCACGGTGGAGCCGGGACTGGCCCGGGACCAGGACTGGGACCGAAAACCGCTGGAGGGGGTGCCGCTGGAGCGGCTGTAGCCATAGCTGGTCGTTCTAGTATCCATAGTTCTCCTGAAGGGACTCCCTACAGTGTCCACCGGGTAACTCATCCGGTTAGACCACAGAAGGGGATGTGCGCAAGAATGAAGGAGGACGGTGCAGGACGTGCAGGAGTGTGGCGAACGTTTATGTGGGTGTATGTGTGCGTGCAGGTGAGGGGTGTGTGGCTCTCACAGCGACTGAGACCTCCTCTGCGTGCTCCTTATATATCCGAGGCTCTGCAGTTGCCAAAGCAAGTATGAGGCAATTTTATTCCATCCACTGAAAGAGGGGGAGGGGAGGGCGCACCCCCCTCGGGCCGTCTGCTAATGGTCCGGGGTCCCGTTCAGCCTGAACCACGTGGGCTATACGGGTTACGTGGGTGTCCGGCTTAAAGTAACCTGACAAAGTAGATAGATAGATAGATAGATAGATAGATAGATAGATAGATAGATAGATAGATAGATAGATAGATAGATAGATGTAGCCCCCTCTTAGTTCAGCACCATGGACAGCAACATGCAGTTCAACAGCAGTATCAGTTGCATTTAACTTCCTTATCCTTCTTGTCAATAATACGGTATAAAGAAGGTAAAAGGGAGTGCCCACCCAGTGATCCACAGCGTGTGTGTGTATGTTCGTGTCTGCATGCTGTATTCTTGTGTTTACATTAATATTGTCCATAGTCTGTCTTTTTGGATCACTGCTGCACAGGGTAATCAAAAACAAGCCATTTTTTGAGGGGGTGGGATTTTTAGTCTTTGTTGGACAGAGCAGTAAAGAGCTTATATTAAAGTAGGAGGAGATCAAGGTGGAATGACTTGCAGGAAATGGCCCAGGGTGAAATAAAGCCTGTGCCTTCCTTAGAAGCCGTTTGGCATATGGGCAACCTGCTCAACCAAGTGAGTTATAGTGGCACTCCATCCCAAATAAATAACTTACCTTATCAAACATCTATGGCCACACATACAGATAATTCAAACTTTAAAGTTGAGTGTTTTTTCTGTTTACTGAGACTTCTAACCATTCATTGATTTCCAAACTTCACAAAGCACAGCTACAAAGTACATTGAATTTTCCAACTCCTGACACAATCTGTTCTTGTAATTGAATGTCTAAACATCAGGTATTCATTCAATAACTTGGGATAACTTCAGTGAAATGTGAAAACTAAAATGTTAACCCACTTTTGTTTTCTTTTTTATCTCCATCATGACAAAATATAATCTTTGTTAATTTACAGAACTGTTTAGAAATTAGTCTGTACAACCTACACGGAGATGTGTTCTAGCTACAACACTGTAATAGTCAGTGTTTATATTTGTACATGCTGCACGTAAACTTTCTTTCAAGTTAGTAGGATTTTTGCATGGGACTTGTGAGTTATCGAAGCATTTGATGAGGACATTTCACCCTCAACAAATGAAGCCTCACTGTGTAGGTTGGCTGCATTGTGGCTTGGGCCATCATTGTATTGATCTCCTGTCAATCTTGAAGCTTCACTCAAATATCGTGTGACTTTGGTCAATGTGAAAATGATTGTTGAAGGTAATGCACCACAAACAGCTGCATCCGCCTTTTTTCCCATCCCCTGCTTATTCAATTCTGTCAAAATTCTCAAACCTCTCCTTTGCAAGTGCAGCCATATTTAAAATCCTGCAAAGCCAGTGCAGACATAAGGACCAAGACAGATACTTTTATTGCACATCTGAAGATTGCACTTTGAATTTAAAGCTTTTCAAATAATAATAATAATAATTATCACCTTGATCTACAGTTTATTGCCCCCCCTCATTTCCTTCTGCTGAAAGGCTTAGTCAGGCAGTACAAATGCATCAAGCTTGGCCAATTTTAGATTGCTCCAGAGACAGAAAGGCAGACAGCGAGAGAAAAAGAGGAAGAGGAAGACAGAGAGGGATACAGAGAAAGTCACAATGACTTTCTCGCCCTGTTTGTGCATGTCTGCCTATTTTAAGCGCCATCGTGTATTGTAAGTGATTATACTCCAGGAGCCACACCCCAGTCTCTCTGTTTGCAGACTTTACTGTGCCCTTGATCACTGTCCCATGACGTTCTCTTCGGGCCCTGATACTGGCTGCAGGATTTCAGACAGATATATTTGCTGTAGGGCTGTCGACTCAGAACCTTGAGGTGATTTTGGATGCCCTATAAGGGCGGTGGTGGTGTGATGTACAACTTAGAGTGAGTGTGGGTGGGTTGGGCAGAAAAAGGGGAGTCATTCAACATCAGTTTTGGGCTCCAGCGCACTGCAGAAGGGTTGGAGTGTTTTCAAATAGCACTGCAGTAGAAACAGGCTCTAACAAGGAGACAAGCCCATCCCAGTCAGCCCCAGTCTGTCCCAGCCTGCAACCTGCAGTGAGCCCTCCACAGTATTGAAGTGTACCCGCGTGGGGTCAAGGTGTGGACAACCTTAAGTTGCATAGTGTAGAGGTGTACTGTTACATATTCACAGTAAGCTGCAAGGTCAGCGTGACCTTTTATTAAACCGATACGAGTGGATCATAAAAATGAGCAGCAGCATAGCAATCTTTTGTAATAACAAAATAACACATACATATGTAAGACATTCACCTGTAAACCTAACACATAAGCATCCTTGCATCAACTGACTAATAATGAAAGTAGTCATTCAACTACAGTTTATAATACCATGACTGTGTTTGCTTCACATTCATGTGTAAACTATATACACATGATCATACATGCTGTTCTTTTCTTTTTTTTTTGCCATTTTGTGTAGAGCCAGATGTGGTCATTTTCAAAAGTAGTTCACTAATGAAAAAAAAAATAGTGCTTAAAGGTGTATTACTGTTAATCAACAAATATCAACAGATGTTGCTGCATCCTGTATCAGAGGTTACCTGAATAATCTTACTTGTTTCAATGCTCCCATCTAAAAGTGTCATGAAATACAAGACTAAGACTAAAGTTTCAACTTTCCCATGGGTAGTGGGTCATAATTATTTATTTATTATTTATTTATGCTCACTTTCTGCATTACATTCAGTTGAGTGATATTTTATGCTTAAAAATGTCCTATGAAATAATTTCATACTCCATATTCTACACACTAAGTGTGTATTGAAAATAATATATTTGCACTAATGATGACTCTGTAGACTTCTATGTAGTTATAGCTATAGACTTTCAAAGTTATACATACATTTCACTAATAGAAATATTGCCTTTAATATTGCCTATATATATATATATATATATAAATATATACATACATACATATATATATACTGCCACTGTGAAGCAGTTTTGTACTTTGGTACAACTACACTGAATAAAAAATCAGAGAGTCAGTAGCTTCAAGCACAGAGCACATATACTAAAGTCCAAACAGCCGTTTAATTATCAAATCTAAACCTGGTTCTCCCAGAGGTTTCTTCCTGTTAAAATGGAGTTTCTCCTTCCCACTGTCGCTTGCTCATAGGTGGTCATCTGATTCTTGGGGTTTTGTCTTTTTTCTCTGTATTATTTTAGGGTTATCTACAAACTAAAGCTCCTTAAGGCAACAGTGTTTTGTGATTTGTCGCTATACAAATAAAACTGAATTGAATTAAATAACTAGATAATGACAAATGCTTTGTGTTTGTGAAGTCAATAAGTCAGACTACTTCCAGATTCAACCATGGCAGAGTATTAAAATTTACAATTTATTAGTACATTTGTCAAACTAAAGTCCAGTTTCTGGTTAAATCCAACTTGAAAATAGGTAACCATCAATTAGCAGGAGTTAAGACTGCTTACAAAATACATATATTTTGATTCAAAGAGAGACTTTACGAGTGTTAGTTGGTGTAGTCACCAAGTTTAGTCATCTCTAATTGTAGTATTATATTTAGAGCTTAATCTACCTAAAGGTTTTAATGTAGCCTTCTTGTAATAGTATTCAAGAGGACTGAGAATCTATAGCTTAACTAAATAATTGCAATACTTACCACAATGATGCTTCGATCTTTCATGCAATTAACAAGGCTGCCTGTTGCCTTTCTGTCACTTATTTATTCATGAGGTGAAGCAGTATGTCATGAGCCAGAGGAGAGAAAGAATGACACTGAGACATAAACACACAGACATAAACACAGGGAGATTAATTAAGACGTCTGCTGATAATTCTCAGCTCCTCAGTACAGAGAGACTTCACAGGTATACACTTATATTACATTGTAGGTCCATATATGAAAACAGGACATTTGATTAACCCTTTCATGCATGAATTATGACAACTTCATTTAGGATTTTTATTCATCTTTAGGCATGAAAAAAAGATTTTTGAACTTTTTCAACATCTTTTTTTAAGCATGCACTTTTCAAAGAATTTTTTACATGTCCACTTAGGTGGACAACTGATGTGTATGGAGTGACACATCAGTGTCCAATGTAGTGGTTTATGTGCAAGTATACCATCAACACTGACACAAATACAAGAAAACAGCCTTTGAATAGCTGTTCACTGTAGTGACCACTATGTGTGAAAGGGTCAGTGATCAAATGTCACATCTTTGACTGTCTTCTTTCTGTTAGGAGACCTCGGTCATCAACCCAGAGTTTTGGGTTTTCATTATTATTGCACTTTGATTTTGCCTTAATTTATCATTTCTTGCCTTTTGGTTTCTTTGTTCGTGTTCTACTTTCTGGTTTCTGTCTGTGTTTCTTAGTTGTTCCACTGTCAGCTGTATCCCCTTGTCAAGTCCGCGTCTCTGTGTTATGTTTCCTGTTTTACTTTGAAGCCTGTGTCTCAGGTTATTGTATCAAGTTTTGCTTCCCCTGTCTCGTTAGCCCTGATTTGCCCCAGCTGTGTTTCCCTTCTGTCTCTCATTCACTGATTGCTCCTCTGTGTATTTAAGCCCTGTGTTTTCCTTTGTCTGTGCCGTGATCCCCATCATCCCATGCTGTGTGTTCTGTCCATCTGCTTGCCAGTTTAGGTTTCCAGCCATCCACCCACCAGTAAAGTTGCATTTGAGTTTATCTTTTTGCTCTTTGTGTCTGTGCTTCGGGTCCACCGCTCCTGCCTGTACACAGCCACACATGACACTTTCATCCACCTTGGTAACCTTGTCAAATTCATCTACAGTACTAGCAGTTGTAACACTGGTGTCCTTCAAAGCACCAGACTGTAAAAATGTCATACATAGGTGAAAAGTCTGTACTGATGTATATATATATGATTTTCTGAAGTGATGCATTAAGGACTGTGTTACAGTTATTTTATTTTAAACCTTTGGTTTAAAATGAATAACATAATTTCTAAAACAATGTCAAAATATTTGACCGTATCACTTGTTTTCTTCATTTGAATTTGTGTACGTGTGTGCATACATTGCACTTCACAGGCACATGGAGTGTCAGTGGTGAATTTACATTATTGCTTCATCAGCTCCCCTTCGAGGTGCCCTGTACATTGATTAACATATTTTTTTTCCCCGGTGGGTTTCAAAGCTGCTCTGATGCACGATCCAGGGAAGAAAATCTATTTGTACATTGTGTTTTAGGTTGAGTAAAAATAATTGAGAAAAATACAAAACAATTTCAGTTCTGTGTCAATTTTTTAGGGTTTTGATGATATTCTGCAACTAAAATCATTTGAATCCACTCCTATAACTTACCAGACTTCACTGTCCTCGTGGTGGCAGCGACAAATTGTCAATTTTCATATAAATGAACACCTTAATTACACTTCCAGAACATTTTATTTGTCCATAGATCCATAGATTTCCTAGGTGGGGTAACAATTCACTTTTAAAATAACAAGAGCCAGAGTCTGCATAACCATGGATTTTTGGCTCAAGGCCAAATCAATAATGATTTGTTAAACAATCTTATGTTGTAGTGGATCTGAAAACTTTCGTCTTCAGTGTTCTGCAAAGGTCAAAGATTGGCTGTATGCCTCCTGAGATGGATGGTTGAGAGGTGGAAGGGTAAGAGCATCTTGTGGGGAGGTAAGCAGGGTGTGACAGCTTGTAGATAGCTGTACTGGGTGGTGCTAGTGGGAGGTGGGGAGCAAGTGATGTCATGGATACTGCCAGGGCAAAAAAAAAAAAAGAAGATGAACAACAGTAGAAGGGGTTTGCAAAGGAGAACAGAAAGGGAGGGGTGACACTAGGATCTGCAGTTTATCTGCAATGCATCAGTAGCTCTCTCTCTCTCTCTCTCTCTCTCTCTCTCTCTCTCTCTCTCTCTCTCTGTGTCCATGTTAACATCGAGCAGAGTTTTTTTTCTCATAGGCGATCCTCTGTGGATGGCTAAGTAGCCACAGACAGAAATAAAACTGTTCCACATCTTCCTCACACAGGGAAAAGGATTGGCAAAAGCCCAAGACAGGCCTGTCACTTCACACACACACACACACACACACTGATCGTATGGAGCAGGCATCAGTAAGGAAAATGCTAATATTCAGTCCTTCGAGTTTCTAAATCAGTTTGATTATTTCCACAAGTCAATAGGGGAAAACGGGTATATGTGAAATGCACAAATACACAAATCACTTGTTCCACTAGAAAATGTTTGAAAAGCAACCTGAAAAAAGTGATTCCCTTCAACATCCTTCTTCAGCAGGGAAGCCATCAAACCTTTAATAAATTCAACATGAGATTCAATCACTCACCTAAAGTTACATAACAAAATATATGACAAACAAACTGGGGAGTGTTGCATCAATCTGTCAGCTCGCTGAGAAAATTGCAAAACTAATCTGAAGCATAAATACACACATACAAACACGTTATATCGCACTAAGCATGTTTTCTCGTTTCCCTGTGATGAAAGGAAATACACAGTGTTGCCTAGGCAGTGATTTATTTTGTTGTTGGCATTTATCTGTAGCATTTGGTGCTCCAGATAAATGATTTAGAGCTCACACTAATGATGAGATTGCCTATTTGTGCTATATATTATGATAATATTTGCTTAGACCTCCTGTCAGACCACCATTAGTCACTGAAAGTGTTGGACTCCAGATATCCAGATATTACACTCTTAATACTCACACTACAGCAAGCAGTATGATTAGTGAAAGTGAAAACCTTACAATTACTATGAGAAAGCCACGCTGTATAATTATTTGCTGTTGCTGATAGAAGTGTCACTATTATTTGTCTTCCAGCATTAGAAGTACAAAGAGCCATGCAACTTATGGTGTACAACAACCACTCAGCATGTGATGGTGTCATACTGGGTTGTGTGTTTTAAATGATTCATTACTTTTGTTTAGGCATAGGGATACAATAATGATTGTGCTGGGAAACTCAGTACTCACATTCACCTTCCTTATAAAAGGGAAAAGGGAAGAAAGGAAACATAAAAAAAATAAAGAAGAGCAAAATAAGAAAAAAGCAAAGAAAAAACTGAATTACAAGTAAAACAAAGTATTTGAAAAGTATTCAGACCTAATTGTTATGTTTATTTTTAATTGTTGCAATTGTGTTTATGTGTTTAATTATAAATAAAAAACTAATTATTCTATATGAGTCTTTTATTCATTAACATTAATCCAATTTCTTTTTGTTTTTTACAGTCTCTGGTCAATACCCGAACAGTGTTTGTGAAACAAGAAATCAATTATTGTGCCTGCTGACTCACTATCACACCGACATCCTCAAAGGACACTTGATTAGAACAGAGCCATTGATACTGCGATTAATTCCACTCCAGCAATGACAAATAAGTTTATGCTGTGAAGACAGCCTATGTCTATGAGGCCACCCCCGATTTCTTTATATTTTGCTCCCAAGGAATCACACTTTCTTGGAATTTTTTTAAAGTGGTCTCCAGTAACAGTTCTCCAGGCTTTTGAATGTTTTCTTTTATTAACACTGACATGAAAAATTGACCAAAAAAAATTGGATCTAAATCAAGGGATGAACCAGTGTTGTGTCTACACAGAACGAACAACTCTGACTAACGAATGTGAAATTTTGGTTTAAATTATGATTATCTGGAGGAGTCCAGGACAGAGGTACAACAGTGAGTCTCTACAGGCATCTGGAAAACATGGTGGAGACTTTGTCATTGTTTGGGGCTTTATTAAAAAAAAAAAAAAAAAAAAAAAAAAAAACAGAAAAAGAAAAAGAAAAAGAAAAAACAAGAAATCAAGTTACATTAGTGGTAATAATAATAATAATAATAATAATAATAATAATAATAATAATAATAATAATGATGATGATGATGATGATGACAATACATACAAATTCAGCTTTGTATTACAAAATGTCATATGATAAAATAGTACTTTAGTACAATAAAGTGCTACTTTATTGTACTAAAGTAATACTTTAGGGTGGTTATTTCAACAAATTCTTTGACTGACAGAACAAACCTATTCACAACCATATTTCTGAGAACTATTTAAAGTATCAGAAGCTTCGCATACTACCACAGTATTTTAGTAAAATCCATTAAAAATATTCGAAATATTCCATAGCAGGAATAGCGTGATCTCAGTTACTTATGAACTGCCATTTGAAGTCACAAGCAAAGTAGAATTAAACTAAAATGTCATATTCATCTAATAAACTTTACAGATAGCTAAATAAATTTCAATCAAATAAAATTAAATCAGATTTTTGAATTTTATTAATTTAATATTGATTTTGACTCTTATGTCACGGTAGTGGGTCTGTGACCCGGTCTTGTGTTTCTTTAACTTATATCCCTTGATTGTTTGTTATTCATGGCTTTGGTTTTCTGTTTATATTATATCTGTAGTTCTAGCTCCTAGTTTCAGTCACTTCATGTCTTCCTTGTGTTCCATGTTGCATATCCAGTCAGTCATGTCTCACTGTCAAGTCTGTTTCTGAGTCTTCATCTTTGCGAATGTCTCGTGCTTCCTGTTTTACTTTGATAGTCCTTGTCTTATGTCAGCGTATTCTGCTTTGCTTCCTTTGTCTTGTTATGTCTGATTTGTCCCAGCTGTGTTCCCACCTGTTCCCGATTTTCCTGTGTATTTAAGCCCTGTGTATACCTTTGCCCGTTGTCGTGTCGTGCACCCTCACTGCTGTGTGTTTCCCTTGTGCGCCTGTTTAGTTTCTTAGCGTCTCAGTTTCAGGTTTGTTTTCTTGTGGTCCTGCTTAAGTTCCAGTGTTTCAGGCCTTAGTTCCCATGTTCCCGTGTTGTTTGTTTGGGGTTTTTTTGTAAGTTAATGTTATTGTGGATTTCCCAGCAATAAAGCTGCCATTTTCAGTTAAACTCCCATGCCCAAACGAGTCCTGCATTTGGGCCCTCATCCTGCCTGCCACACAGCAACATTACAGCTATGACAGCTGGGATCAGTGTGTATTGACCCAAAATGAGCTATGCTTGTTACAATATTTAAATAAATTACTATCTTACTATAATACTGTCAAAATAACTAATTTGATTAATATTTTATATGTTTGTAACAATTGTTCTTTCATTTTATTGTATGATAGCATTGTGACCCCAGGAAGAATAGCTGCTGCACTGCTAAACGTAATGTGGACCTTGATAAGCTAAACTATACCACACTAAACTAAATGTCTATGCATAAAAACTACATCAGGATGTATAGAACGTTTATTGATGAAGATCTTTCCTCTGCCTTCAGCAGTGTTGTTCCTGGATATGTGAGCCCTTGTTGTCCCTGAACCATGTGTGTCAGCATGTACTGGCTGTGCCAGTTGTTGATGTGTCCCGGCACCAATGTCATTGAGACAAATTCGTTTACACATGTTGCAGTTTGCTAATAGGTCCACAGAATCCCCCACAGACCCGATGTCTGTAGAGGATGCCATTCTTCAGGGTCAAGGCAGTCACGGAGAACACGTCTTTTCCTGCCTCGATGCATCACACACGCTGATGGGGCAATGCCTCATATTGAGTCTTTAAAGGTATTTAAAGCTGAAGTCAGCAGCTTTGGATGTCTAGAGGAGGAAGTGAACGATCAGCTGAAGCAGAGCAGACTAAACCCAATTACCCCACTGAGAAAAAAATGCTCTGAGACCCTTAGTTAATTATTTCATCAGTGTCAGTTTTTCCTTCCCTTCTCTCCTTCTCTTAAATTGTCACAAAATCAGCCTCTTACATTCATAATACATTAGGCTTCATTCTGAAATGCCTTTGATCGGACAGTTTTTTAGCAGTTATAAACAAAGAAGAAACATTCATCCAAAAGAACAATCTAGTAACCAGGTGCGTCCCTAAGGTCCCAAAGACCTGACTCATGCTCACGATCTGCAGAGGCTATAAAAATGCCAGTGCACAAGATGAAGAAGGGAAATGTTAATACTTCCTTCTCTGTGTAAAGTCACTGATATTATCAAACCCGTTAATCTGTGTTGATGTTTTTATTCCACTCTTTTCTATTTTAAACTACAAAAGTTAATTGTGTTTGTCTTAAAGTGCATTCCCGTTAATTTTTTTTTCTCTGTTCAGGGCTCTCAGCAAAGCAAGCAGATATTATTTCCTAAAAATTTCAGTTGCTTGCAAACAGCATGGCTCCAGTTCTAGCCATCTATCTCCAATATCCTGGATCATCTGTAGTGCTCTGACATTATGGTTTTAATCTGCAGAGTCACTCATCAGCCTCCTTCACTGCAACCCTCCTCCCTCCTCTGTTGTCTCCACCTACACAGTAGCAGATTCTCTGTCTCTCTTTTTATGTCTCCATCCTCCACCTCTATCATTTTTGAGACATTTGAGTGTTATGCCCTCTGTGGATTGTCTATTCAGTACCCATGCATGAGGAAATTACCTCAGTGCGTATTTTCTGTTGCGGCAAATGAAGAAACCAGAAAGGTAGAAAAAAATAAGACAATGTAGTTGTTAATTAGCTCACAATGAAGTTCTCTTTTGAAAGGAAGACTTGAGAATAGATTACAGTATGTGTACTCACAATAATGGAAATGAAAATGACGCCCACACATGACCACGCTGAATTAAACGGTCAGAAATATTAGATATAAAAGGTAATGAGACTTAAAGGTTTCTTGGGGGTAAATGTCTTTAATGTTTTCGCTTTAATGTTTTTTGCTGTGATGAACTTTCAATGCCATTTTCTCCTATAAAATAGTGTTGTAGCTCTTTAGCTTTTTATAATTAGGTTATAGTACTTAGTATAGATGATGCTCATGAACAAACTGGATATAACTGTGCTAACAGCATCTCAACAGCATCATGACGATGCATAATATAATCTTTATGAAATGTACACAGCATGGGGGATTGTATAATGTGTTTTCTGGTACATTTTTCTGGTCAACTCAAATGTGCACTGAGTATGAAGGCGTGACTTCACTCATACCCATCAAATTGTATCCATGTCCGCACCTGGCAGCAAAACAGGCAGATCAGGTTGGGATGGGATTGCCCTGAGGTGCTGAGGACTGTAGACACTGTTGGTTGTCTTAAAGTGGGTTTGTGGCTCTCATTTGTAAGCAAAAAAAAGACTTGAGGATGTGTTGACAGGTGCTAACAGGATGCTAGAAGGCACTGTCAAATCCACAAACTGTACATAAAAGATGAACATAGCCACAGTGACTTCACAGATTGGTTTGAGAGGCTCTGTTTTGAAACTTCATAGTTAGCATTTTAGCTGCAGTCATGTTTTCTTTGTGAGTACAGTGGGACAATAAGCCAATAAGCAATAATTCCCAAGGTATGAGCTAATGCAAGTATGTTTGAATAACATGCAAACTTATTGCATGGGTTGTATGCACAAAAGCATGTACCCACAAATAAGTGCAAAGTAACATAGTAATAACATAAGCCGATATCCCTGTGTCAGCGAATGGTCAACATTGCAACTGACCAGTTACGTTATTTGAGTATTCAGTTAGCATTAGCCAAGAAGTTACTGCACCTAATGTCATCAAAAACTATCACAAGCAAACAAAAATAGCTAACAGCAAATCCAACCTTACCAACCTTATTTGTTATATTGCTTTAAAAACAAACAAACAAAAAAAACACCATAAATTATGATGAACGACAACAACACAAGATAATTAGATATACCGATGACATGCTATAACCCAGTAACACAAACATTTTTAGTACAATTAAACATGGCCAGTCAAATTATTTGTCTGAAAAAACACCTCAAACATTCAATTTGGGAAAATATATGCAGATTTAAGTTCACGCAGAACAGTCAACCACATCTTTACAAATCACAAGATTATGGGAGTTCCTGTCCTGTTTACAGATGGGGAACCAAAACTCTTAAAACTTCTAGAGACAAAATGCTTTAAAATATGTCACACTTCCTGTGATATTGCATTACAAACACTTGGTGTCAGATATAAAATTACATTTTCTGAAAATTTTGCAACTATAAGATTAGGAAAAAATAGAAAACTGCAGGTACCTGAAGATTTCTTACAAACAAATAAAAAAATGTTTTTTATTTTTAGGAAGTAATGGTTTAAAAATGTGTTCAAAAACTTTTTAATGCTTTAACTGTATTAAAAAAACTGTTCAAATCTGTACTTTTTCCTTTGCTTTCATGCCAAAAATGAATAGAATTCAGCTTTTGTGTCATAAGGGGTTTGTCTCTGTGTAAAGAATACAGACAAAGGTGGAGGTTTTTCTCCTCTGAATAAGAGCTGCAGGGAGGATGGAGCTCTTTATGTAGTGTTGAAGGATATTATAAGGTCTACATTATAAGTACATTATAGACCTACATTACATAGCTATGTATTGTTATATCTCAGTCTGCCGATAACCACATTAGGAAAGATTAAAGTGTCTGTGATGCTTAAAATAACACTTAGTATGAAGTGTACTGTCTGTGATGTTTGTGTGTATACAAGCTTTTGTGGTCATGCTGCAAGTCTGCAGTATGAGTGCTTGTATGTATGACAAAGAGAGGACAGTGATATTTGTGTGTAAGTGTGAAAGTACTATAGTTCTACCTCCAGTTATTTTAAGCCATTTCTGTTTCTCCTGGACTCGTCAACAAATAGAGGGGGGCTGAGGTGCAGAGAGGAAAGTGGAGTCATGCTGCAGAGGTTGAGCTGCAGAATCATGATACAGCTGAATGAGGGAGGAGGGAGAAGGGGAGGGTGCAAGGAAGGGGTGGGGGGGGTGATAACCGAGGTGCTGAGGTTTAACAAAGTCGGATTTGGTGTCTGTGTGTGCGTGTGTGTGCGCTCGGTTTTGTGTGTGTGTGTGTGTGTTAGGAATGTTAACTATTGCTTTGAAACTCATTACGTAACTGTATCTGTTGCTGCAGCAGAGCAGAACACTGTTGCAGTGGAGAGAACCTGTCTACACTGTTGAGCTGTTGCATTCAACAAGCTCGCTTCTCTAAATGGCGACATTTGTCACAGCCTTGTTAAAATCTCATAAGACCATTTTTTTTTCTTCTGCCACCTCCCTGGATAATGATAGCTGAATTTGGCAGTTAAATCTAGTTTACCAGAGTTAGAGAAAGCTCAAGGTCAACACTGAGAGTCATAAATTAGCTTGTCCCCTGTGACACTAGAGAAAACAATGGGCATAAATGTGACATGAACTTGCAATCTTGTTGCCCTTGAAATGGCTACTTCAGCAAGGGACCAGGTCTTGTCTTCAAAGTGACTTTGGTGCATCAAGATGGAAATAAAGCTCCAATAAGACAGAGTCAGTTTGCTGCCAGCTCATTATCAGTTTGTGACTGAATGGGATCAAGTTGGCAATTACATGCAATCTGTCTTTGGTAATACAGCAATTAACTGTGATAATTCTGGGAAAATCTCAAATCTATTGCTATCTACATACACAGACATTTACATTAAATAGAAATTGACATTAAGCCAGAATCACGTAGATCTGAAACAGAAATTCCTCCATAAATAGTGACAAAGTTGGTGTTGAACAGCGATATAACTGCAACATAACCAGAAAACAACCAGTTGAGTCAAGATCCTTATTGCAAAGAGATATGTCACATCCTGCACGAGTTGCCCTCACTGGGGCAGACTGACTCAGACTGATTGCAGTGCAACCTGTGCAATTTGCCTTTTGATCGAAAGTGACTGAATGTCTTACATATTCAAACTCTGCGACCATTTGGTCGCTGCAATTATTTGCAGTAACCAAATGCAAAAAATAATAATGCAATTACTGGGCAAGTCAAAGAGACGTTACAATACCAGAAATGTAGTAGCTAATATCAACATTAGTATAAATAAAATGATTGTGAATATGAAACCACAATAAAAATCAAATTGATTATCTTATCTACATAAATATAAATTTATCAGAACAAAGAATATTAGAAAAATCACAGGCACATCACAATCACAGTCAATGGCAAAAGTCACAAAAATCATACATTAATATCATATTATCTAAAGTATATCCAATAAATATATAAATTATATTTATTATTACTACAACGTATAACGTTAGTTAGATTATGTTAGCTTGCTAACAGTTTAGCCTACAGATCTGAAAGATCTGAAAACTGCTGTTCACAAACACTGTCCATCTAATCTGACTGAGCTGGAGCTTTTTTGCAAAGAAGAATGGGCAAGGATTTCAGTCTCTAGATGTGCAAAGCTGGTAGAGACATACCTTAAAAGACTGTCAGCTGTAATTGCAGCAAAAGGTGGTTCTACAAAGTATTGACTCAGGAGGCTGAATAATTACACACTCCCCACTTTTCAGTTATTTATTTGTAAAAAATGTTTGGAATCATGTATGATTTTCATTCCACTTCTCACGTGTACACCACTTTGTGTTGGTCTTTCACGTGGAATTCCAATAAAATTGATTCATGTTTGTGGCTGTAATGTGACAAAATGTGGAAAAGTTCAAGGGGGCCGAATACTTTTGCAAGCCACTGTATTGTGAGTATTAGTTCTAGTCACGTCCTTAGTCCGTAGTGTAGTGGTTTTTACAACTTCCTGGCTAGCAAAATGCGAAATTGGGCAGAAATAAGTCAATATTTAAAATTTGCACAGTGATGCTGTTTGTTCCAGTCATCAGTGACATACTCGACAGTAGATTAAAATTGGGTTTAATGTTCAATATTGTAAGCTTATTGGATAACATTGATTGCACATGTGGTTTTGTGAGCACTTAATTGATTATATTTCAGGCAACCTTTCCAGGGTGTACTATCTCACCCTATGGCAGCTGGGAAAGGCTTCAGCCCTCCCACAGCCCCAAATTAGAAAAGTGGAAGAAAATGGATAATTGATTTCTGATGACTGTATTATAATACCGCAAAAACCTGATGTAACAAATGTAAAATTAAGGATGTCAGTAAACACTGACCTTTCCGCATACTGATTCGAGACAGATCAAGACTTATACTAATCTGAAGCTAGGGCAAGTTTGCAAAACCTAAAGAGCTCAAGATTATTAACTAAATACTTCAAGCTACCAAGACTACTCATAAAAACATATGACTTAGTCAGCTAAGCAAGCAACACCAGTAACTCTAAAAAGATGTGTCGAAAAAGAATGTACGGTTAGTGTGTAACCTTGGTTCTCTTAGTCTCTTATATCGAGACTATCTCTCCACACCATTACATATTCCATATGTAAGGGGTACGACCCCCCTTGGTTGTGGCGCGTGGATACTTCTTTAAGACACTCAGGCACGACCTACAGCTCACGTATAAAACAGCTGCGGAGACATGACACCGGTGATAGTTTCATCGGAAAGCATCTCTGAGCAGCCTGACGGTTGAGAGATAGTCTCTCAGTAAGAGAACCAAGGTTACACAGTAACCGTACATTCTTTAGCATATCGAGACTATCTCTCCACACCGTTATATATTCAATATGTACAGGGTAACTCTGTAAGACACCCCACGAGGAGACAATGCAACTGAACCGCCGAGAGTGAAGGTGCCAATGAACCATTGACCATTGAAGTACACATAAGTAGACCACCCCCGGTCCGGCTTCACCAGACGCGAAGGCCAAGCCGGGGGGGTGGAGGCAGCAGTCTGCAGATGCCAGACTGGCTTGAACCAGTCATGCAGGACCGCAAGTGATTGGCTGCTCAAGGTCAGCCCGGGAACCGCGAGACAGACCGCCAGGGAGTGCAGCACACCGAGCTGCTAAGTAGTATCCCGCTGGTCGCATAGGCCTATGACATGCGGGCAATACCAGACAGAGAGTCGGCGCTACAGGCTGGAGAACTCTCACTCACCACAGCGAGGTCCAACTGGTGTGTAAGCCGGCGAAGCGGGCAGTACGCCAGGGGAGCACAGCCTACAGTAGCAGGTCAAGCTAGGGATGAGACCTGTCTATCCACAGAGCCGAAACTTCCCCGTGCTGTCAACAGACAGGGAGGGGGGCTGGCAGCTTAGCCTGCTAAAGTGGAGGGCTGAGCAAGGCGACGACCCGAAGGTCCACCCCCAGCACTGTCACTACGTGCTGTCCACAGACAGATGAGCCTCAAGAGTGAAATCGAATGAGACACTTGAGGTCAGTCATAAAGTCCCAGCTCACTAAGCGGGCTTGTGCTGGCCTTGTAAGCCCGTGACACACAGCACGAGACAGGGAGCCAGCATTGCAGACTGGAGAGCTCTCACTCACTAGCTGAAGAGTCAGACACAGCGAGGTCTGACAAGCGTGTAAACCCGCGGCATGCGGGAAGAGGAGGAGAGGAAGCTTAGCTCACTGAGCCGCTGAGTGGGGACCCTATTGGCCGGGCAACCCTGCAAGAAGCGGGCAACGCCAGACAGGGAGCCAGCGCTGTGGGCTGGAGAACACTCATTCGCTGGCCGAGGTACCAGACACAGTGAGGTCCGACTGGCATGTAAGCCAGCGAAGCGCAGGAAATACGCCAGGGGAGAACAGCCTGCAATGTCGGCATGGCCGCTGAAAGCGGAGGGCCAAGGCAGCAACACCACCCCGCGCCATCCACAGACTGGCAAGGGTGCTGGCGGTCCAGCCAGCTTAAAGGCTAAGTGGGGAGACAACCAGAAGGTGTGCCCCAACGCCAGTTGGCCACTAAGTGCTGCCGCAGCAGGGGAGCACTCCGAAGAATTTGCACTCCGTGCAGTGAAGTCCAACTGGCGTATGAGCCAGCGAACACGGGCAATACGCCAGGGGAGCACAGCCTACCAAGCCATTCGAGCACGGCAGCTGGCTATCGCCGTGACAGAAACCCACGATATGCGGATGACGCTCAAGGCGGGAAGTCGGACCCACCGGCTGGAAAAGTAGAGTCATAACAGATCCCCGCCTGGTACTAGGCAGTGACACAGTTCCAGGGAGAGAGAGCCTGCCGCACTCAGTGGATGACCGAGCTACGACGAGGCCCAAGGCCTGTCCCAGGTGGTGAGAAGCTGACCACCATCCCACAACAGGGTAGGGGCTGGTGGCTCAGGCCACTGAGGGCCCAAGTGGGGAGCAACCCAAGGTTCGTCACCAGGGCATAGCAGCCACTCTGCGCCGTCCGTCCGTAGGCCAGCAAAAGTGGGCCCAACGAGACACTTGCAGACAGTCGGGAAGTGTCAGCACATTGAGCGGGCACCTGCTGGCCATGTGACCAGCAACACAGGGGCAATGTACTAGACAGAGAGCCAGCGCTGCGTGCTGGAGAACACTCACTCGCTGGCTGACGTAGCATACACAGCGTGGACCGACCGGCGTGTAAGCCAGCGAACCGCGGGCAATACGCCAGGGGAACACAGCCCGCAGCAGCAGTACAACTGCGAAGACGAAAGGCCGAGGCAGGGATGCAACCCGAAGGGTCCATCCCCACAGCCGTGGAGCCGCCCAGCCATCCGCAGACAGGGAGGGGGGAACTTAACCCGAAGGTCTGCCCCAGGGCCAAGCAGTCGCTATCGCTGTCTGCATACAGGGGGGCAGCAAGAGTGAACTCGAGAATGAGACACTCGTGTACAGCGCTGCAGGCTGGAGAACACTCACTCACTGAAGAATCAGACACAGCGAGGTCCAGCTGGCACGTAAACCGGCGAATGCAGGCAATACGCCAGGGGAACACAGCCAGTCGCTGCAGCAGCTGATATGCCAGAGAGAACCCGGCTAAAATAGGCTGGAGAACGCTTACTCGCTGCAGAGAGGTCCAACTGGCCTGTAAGCCGGCGAAATGCGGGCAACACGCCAAGAAAGGCAGCCTGGAGCTGAAGTGCACCCAGGGATGTGACCCGCCGGGGGTGTCAGCTCACTGAGCGGGCCCTGCTGGCCACGTAAGCCACAACATGGAACACAGCCTGCAGCAGTGCTGGCCACTAGGCCCAACTTAAAGGATGTCAGTTGGGCCTAGACAAACGCCAGACAGGCTAACAGACCGGAGAATGCTCACTCGCCGGCTGTGGCACAGCAAAGTCCCAGCGCCGTGAAGCCTGCGAAGCGGGCAAGACGTCGTGGGAACACAGCCCGATACACACAGACGCTAGCTCGATCGGCGAGGGAACTGGGCCACGGGAGACCGGGGCCGAGGGAAAGCTAAGGAGAACCAAGCTAAGGGAGACCAAGCTAAGGGATACTGTGGAATACCAGGGGAGAGGCAGTGCCCATGGAGGCTGCCGAAACAGGCTCCAACAGATGCAACACACACACACAGAACTCTCAAGGTAAACACACACACAACCCAAGTGGAGATCAAACGATCACCAGTGTCACGCCTGCACAGCTGTTTTATACGTGAGCTGTGGGGCGTAGCCGGGCGTGCCTGAGTGTCTTAAAGAAGTATCCACGCGCCACGACCAAGGGGGGTCGTACCCCGTACATATGGAATATGTAACGGTGTGGAGAGATAGTCTCGATATACTAGAGAACTGCCCATAAGGATGATAACCTCAATACTACTTTATCTTTTAGAGCTTTCTTGGCAATAAATCACTGCATGGTAGTTAAAGCATCATATTGTGATAAGTGTTGCGTGAAGGATAAATGCTGTTAAAAAGAGAGGTCTTTAGGGAACACAGCCTGAGACCTTTTAGCATAATATTTACTTTAATCATAAAACCAAGCTCCCACTGGGATTACTTCAGGTCAAAACAGCAACTGCCTTTGAATAGCTCCACGCAATCTCAGATCCCATCCATGGACACCATTTTAGGGACCTAAAGATTTAATGTGACTTGCGAAGATTTTAAACACATTTTCTCTGTTTATCATTTTTGGAAACCTGGTGTACACAGATGGAAAAGGCTCACCCCCACTTAAAATAGTCTGAATACTTTCTGAAATAGTATGTGTCTATACAGATTACTTCTTGGCCTAATCATGACTTCATTTCCACAGATTCCTTAGTCTTTCCGCAGAAGAACCTGTTCAACAAGTCCTGACATTTTTAAACAGCTTCTCTCTACATTGCATAAATATGAGAACAGTGAGGACATGTCCAAAACTTTGGATTAAAGTTAATGTGGTTGAGCATTAAGCATACTTATCCCTTTCATTTTTCTTTTCCCTTCTTTTCCCACATGCCTCTCTATCTCTGCGTCATGTATACTCTTAAGTATATAATATAATGCCATTTCAGGAAAAGGAACCCAAATGCTGACCATGGTGACAGATTTGCCTTTTTTTTTTTGAGGTTGGTCTAAAGTTGAAAAACACAAAGAATTCACAGGGGAGAACGAAATTTAATTCAAATGCAAATAGTATGACTCGACAACAAACGAAGCAACCAAGGCTTTAAATAAACAGCGGCGGTAATCAAAAGGGGAAGAATTAGGGTAAAGAGACACAGCTGAAACGAATCAAGACAATGACAGAAGTTAAACTACCTGCAAGATACTTGAGTCAGAAGACTAACAAACAAACAAGCAGATGCTAACTAAACACAGAAACTAACAATAAGGCACTAACATTCAACATAGAGAAACACAAGGGCGACTGCAATTGACTATGGCCACTTCCATGTGTAGATGGGTATTTTTGTAACTTCAGCTTTTTCTGTGCATTTGGTCTTTTTCCACAGACGAATAATGTTTTTGAATCACTGAAAATGAAGCTTTTGAAAAACTCCTGCCAAGGTGATGATTTTCCATCCATCCATCCATCCATTCGCTTCCGCTTATCCTTTTCAGGGTCGCGGGGGGCGCTGGAGCCTATCCCAGCTGTCATAGGGCGAGAGGCAGGGTACACCCTGGACAGGTCGCCAGTCCGTCGCAGGGCCAACACACAGGGACAGACAACCATTCGCACTCACATTCATTCGCACATTCACACCTAGTGGCAATTTAGATTATCCAATTAACCTATCCCCACAAGCTGCATGTCTTTGGATGGTGGGAGGAAGCCGGAGTGCCCGGAGGGAACCCATGCAAACACAGGGAGAACATGAAAACTTCACACAGAAAGACCCCGGCCTGATGTTGGAATTGAACTCAGGACCTTCTTGCTGTGCGGCAACAGTGCTAACCACCGTGCCACCGTGCTGCCTGGTGCCGAAACCCAGGAAAGACCAAGCTAAGGGATACCAGGGAATACCAGGGGGATACTGTGGAATACCAGGGGAGAGGCAGCTCTTTCTGTGCATTTGGTCTTTTTCCACAGACGAATAATGTTTTTGAATCACTGAAAATGAAGCTTTTGAAAAACTCCTGCCAAGGTGATGATTTTCAAAAACTTAATTTCTGAGCTTACATTTGTACAAGGAAAACTTCACAACATCAAAGTTGTGTGCCTTTATCTGGTTTCTTGATGTCAGATTGTGCGTCATGTTATTGTTTGTTGGCTTTTAAATTGGCCGATATTTCTTCATGGTTAGGATATATCCACCTATTTCACTGGCATGCTTTAGATTGATTGTTAGCATTTGCATGTGTATGGAGATATTTTTACCTGTTTTTTTGTGTTGTTCAAAAAAGAAAAACCTCTGTATGCGTGGACATAACCTCAATTAGACAAATAATCAAATATCAATCTTTAAAACTGTTTAACCCATAATTATAATTCTGAAAATTAGCAATAATGACAGGATAGCTATATTAAGAAAAACAATAGTAATCACAACGATAGCTCAAGAATAACAATGAAAATCAAACTAAAAACTCTCTAAGAAAAACCGAAAATAAAATAGCTGAACAAAATCCATGGAAAAAAAACAAACTTATTCTGTGTATTAATATTTTATATTTTATATTTTATATTGTACTTCAAAGGGTTGTTCAGAAATCTCAGACTGTTTTTTTTTTTTTTAATCAAATGCTTCCTCATAGCGACCTTTATGCAGTGCAGCTTCCTGGTTTTGTGACAAAAGAGAATATCTTTGAATTATGTAGTTGAACACTAAGGCTGAGTGCTCGTACTTGTACTAGATTCTAATACAAACTGTTGTCAGGTGCAGAGTAGAGATGGTGGATAGATGGGAGACAGAGGAGGTGGAGGCTTCTTCCTTTAAATGGAGATGACTCATGGCTGTAGGAGTCATACATCAGCTTTATGCCTCAGCTTTGCTTTTACATCAAAATCATTGACTCTGCTGCTTTCTTCTTCTTCAGCAGTTCCTCTTTACAATGTGAACTAAGCATTGCATGTGTAATTTACATTTACTCTTAAATGTTTAAATGATTGTCAGATTGGCCTAACTTGTTTGCATAATCAAAGCAGATCTTCTACTTTACTGTAGGTGCAGAAATATTATATACAGTTTGGCAGAAAATGTAATATGTCTGTTATAGTACTACCTACGAGTCTGTGACACAAGCACTCTATTCACAGTAAGAGTAGTATCATGGCTGAGTAAGCCGTCTCTTTGGTTTGGATCATGAAACTCAGAGTCACGCAACACTAACTGGTGAATGGCTTAACTCTGCATATTTCATGAGACTTAGGCTGCAGAAAACCAGTGCACATCAGCAAAATGTGAGTGTTTCTTGATGTGTAGCACATCTATGCCAAAAAAAAAAATTCTTCCCAGGTCAAAAATCCCATATTTATTCTAGGAACGTTTTCAAATGTGTTTTCTTTCCAAAAAGGTCTTTGATTCACTTCTTATCCAATTAGTTATTTGCCTAATGCAGTCTCACAAATCATTTTAGCTTTAAGCAATACATTTAGTAGCTAAAATTAATTTGATAACACTGATGTCTGCTGTAATATTTACAGTAAAAATTATGCAGACACAATAATTATAGTTACACTAATTCATCAAAAACAATGCTTATACTGAAAAACTCAGGGAATGGGCATCTTAAAAAGTATCATGCAGGCTCAGAGACAAAAGATTTGGACAAGCCATTAAGAGATACGTCACAAGATTTTTTAAGAGGATGCTCTGCAAGAAAGAGAGCAACAAGAAGACTGACAAAGATTAGAGATCTTAGACCCCTCTTCCCCCAAATCCTGGGGCAGGCTGACTCACTCTGATGGCTCTGAAGTGCTAAAATGCTTTGTCTTAGCCATGAGAGACCCTTCATCAGCATATTTCATTCCCTCTGAACAAGAAGAGAGGAACGATAGGATGTGTTGTGTTGTGCGTGTTGTTGGATGTTTTGAATTTTGAATGTAGCAAGTTTTCCCTTGTGCCTGACAAGCAAGTCTCTTCTCTGCAGAGTACCCAAAACTCTTTCTTCTTTTTTGCATCTTTGTTAACTCTGTTCCATCCTCAAATCCTCAAATTGTTGTTTTCTTTGAAATAACTCTTTAAATTCAAACAGAAGCTTCAAATAGAATAGGATGCTAGAATGTGTATAAATATATATAACCAAAAAGGTTGAAACATGAAACCAAAAGCCTTTTCCTTCATTATGACTCACTAGGAACAAACGTATGTGATTGTGTATGTTTTATGCACTCTGACAATATGTAGGCACAGGTGTGTACATTCACACACATGCACTGACATTTTTGTTATAATTCTAACTTGAGGCCACTGAGTTCAGGAGAGTAGCCAAGAAGATGTCATTAATAATTAATAAGCACGTTCAGTGTAGTAAAGCAGGTCTGACAGAGTCATTCACTCGAGCTACAAATCCTGAATTGCAAATGACGCTGCCAGCTACGGCAGTGCCACACCTTTAATAAGGTTGTTTAAAAAAATAAATAAATAAAAAACATGCTGAATTTAAAAGTCTTATTTAATGTGTCTGACACTGCCGGCTTTTATCGATATAAAGTTAAAAATAACTGGCAAGATGTACAAATGAATCTGTGCTGTCTTTTTCACTGCTGGATCAGATTTAGTGTCATATATCAGATATCCTTTTGTTTGCCATTGCTGCGTTGATTTTTTTTCCCTGTTTTACATCTGAAATGCAACAGTCATGGAAAAAGTGTCAGTATTACTGTAACACACTGTGTGCAAGTGTTCTGAAGGCTATTCAAGTCTTCATAACCCCAGAATTAGGGAGGAAAATGGGGGCATACAGTGTGGGTATTTTATATAATATATATACTGACTACATGATTTTTTTTTTCAAAGGCCTTGTCTGATATAGTCACTTAAAATAGGCAGTGAGACAGACAAGAAGTGGGCTGACTTCATCTACCTACACTGAAGTTATAATATGCCAAAGAATGACATCCAAAAAGTGCCTCTTAAATACTTCACTACGTGCTGTTTTTTTATGTGTTGTTTTATGCAGACATCTACATGAGAAGAATGCAAGAGTCATTCAGCAGGATTACAGTTTACCAGTTAAAACAACAAAATTAAATGGTTTCTGTCACGGGTAGGGAGAGGACTCAGGCGCAGACTGGAATTCAAAGTTAAATACGACAGTTTATTTACACAACACCAAGTGCATGATATATACATGTGGGGGCAGTGGCGATCCCCCAACTCAGGGATCGCCACAACATAACCTAACAGACCTACACCTTAGTTCACTTTGTCCTGGGTTTATTTCGAGGATTTCGCACAACCCAGGATTCAAATCATGAATACATAATGGACTTGGATTTACAATATTATGAATGAAATGTGGTCTACTTGGAAGCAGCAGGGCTCTCCTCCCCTTTCGACGGGTTGTGTGTGAGACTTTAAATCATCAAACTGTAAATTATGAATTTTAAATTGTTATTGCTCCCTTTACCCCTGGTCCTAAAGTGTATATTTATTTTCTTACTCTTCTTATAGGCTATTTATTGTTTGTTTACTTGCACTGCTGTAACTGGAGCCTCGTCGTCTCGTCTCTCTATATACTGGACTGTATATAGCGGAGATGACAATAAAGTTTACTTTGACTTCAGCAGCAAGGAGGCGCACCGAGGGCTCTCGCGCTCACTTTTCGCGTATAGAATGTCGAAAAAAAACATCGGTGCAAATTATAAATCTGTATCATAATGTCTGGTGTTTTCGTGTTTGTTGGTTTGTTATTATTTTGTTTTATTTTGCGAGTTGGTTATTAGATGCTGCTCCAGCCAGCCAGAGAATCCCCCGCCCTCTCCTCCCTGTGCCGCAAGCAGCAGGCGCACCTCGCAAACGGAGGGCGCCCTTACTCCCAGCAAATGGGCGGCAGAAAACCGATTGGCGCCTATGCCATTCTCAATATGCGCTGGCATGATTTCGGGGCAGCATGGGTACGAGCAATTTTTTTATTTTTATTTTTTGCCCATGCGCGTGATGCCGTCCCGGGCAACCGCCCGTGTCACCCGTATCAAAAACCGCTACTGTGTGGGGAAAATGATCCAGGGGTCCAGGGAGTCCAGGGGTGATTCGGAAAAGGTCCTCTCACACACTTGAACTCCACCACACGAATCCACACACCAACACGTTCGTAATCCAAAGCAGGAAAGTAGGTAGGTCCGGGCCGGCAGACTTCACAAAGAGAGACAAATCTCAAAAGGCAAACTCACTCACGAAATATCACGAAAGCTAGACACTAACACTAACGTGTCTCACGCAATCATCCAGCGATGACAGGATCCCAGCCTTAAATAGCCATGGAGTAATCAGCTGAGCAATTAGAGCCAGGTGCGTGGGCCAAAGGCAGGGGCCGTAGTGAGCTCCGCCCAGGCAGAGCGACAAGGGGAGAGAAAACAACCATAACGGGGCCGGCTGGGCAGACACAGGGACCATGACAGTTACCTTGAATTCTGTGGGTGACTTTATGTTTTTTCATAGTTAAGTGTATCCTTTGATGAAGTAAGCACAGACTTCATCCAACATTTATTGTGGCTGTCACAAAGACACATTTGCATCGCTTAACTCAGGAAGGCAAAGTAGTAAGGTAACTAATTAGAGCCTCTGGTTATAAAAACAAACTAACTAACTAACTAACAAAGAAACAAACACAAAAACAATGGGACAAAAAACAACTTGCAAACATGGAAATACCAAAATCAAATTTAGAAAAACTGTCTGTACCCTGTTTTATTCATAACCTCACTGCCTTCTTCTCTAACTTTTCTAAATCTGTCTTTTTCCTCATTTTTTTCAGCATTATTTTTCCTTTTTTTTACACTTTCCTTCTTCAGTCTTATTTCCTTTGAATGCAAACACAGCTCTCCTGATGGCAAAAGCAGCACCGTTATCAATTACTCCCCGTCTCCTGCAGCAAAAACCTCTCTGCAGACACAGCACATTTCCCTGGCCTAGAGAGAGAATGAAAGTGGGAAGAGGAGTTGAAAAAAAAAGAGGGGCAAAGTTAAGAGACAGAGAGACTGAGTAAAAAGAGAAGGAGCACAGGGGAAAAGAGAAGGAGGTAGGTGGGCACATACAGTGAAGGGGTAAAAATGATCCGGACAGCACAAAACATTAGAAGATTATGGTAGGCTGTGAGATGAAGGGAGCACTTGCACCTTATGGCTTAATATATCATGACAGCCTGCTGTGTGTACGTGTGTGTGTGTTGGATGGCCTAATTTGACCTGTGTAGCTAGTACACTCAAAGATACACAGTATGAAAGAAGATAGCAGCAGGATATCAGGATATGCAGGTTTCTAAGCAATGATATTGGCATAGAAATCAAAACACTGCAGAGTAAATAAAAAATAATAAACATCGACAGTAACATATACTGGAATTGTTTGCTTTGCAACAATCCCACTAACTGCATTTTTGACATACCCAAGTGCAAATTAAAAGAGTAATGTCCCATTCTTTTCCGATATAGGATTCTAGCTGCTCAACAGTCCAGGGTCTGCTTTCATCTTCAAATGTTTTTAATTAGTGAAAGTCTGGAAAGGCAGGCAGGTTCAGCACCCAGATTCTTCTACTATGAAGCCATGCTGTTGTAATAGATGCCGTATGTAGTTTAACATTGTATTGTTGACAAATACAAGGCTTTCCCTGAAAAAGACATCTGGATTGGAGCATATGTTGCTCTCAAACTTGTATATACCATTTATCACTGATGGGGCCTTTCCAGATGTGCAAGCTACCAATGCACTCCCATATCAGATGCAGGCTTTTGAATTTAGAAATGATAACAGGCTGGATGGTTCCTCTACTCTTTAGTCCAGAGGATATGGCCTCCATATCCACAGAACAGTTTTACACTTAGCTTAAGTCCATTTTAAATGAGCATTGGCCCAAAGAAGACAACTGCATTTCTGGATCATGTTGAAAGCTGCGTTAGTATGACATGGTTCACAATAATTTCTGGAAGTGTTCCTGAGCCCATGCAGTGATTTCCATGATGAATCATTCCTGCTTTTAGTGCAGTTCTAGCTGATCACATACAAATTCCAAGCAGCCAGTATTGATTTTTGGCTTTGTCCATTAAGCAAAAAGATTTCTCTAGATTATCTGAATCTTTAGATGATGAGATACTAAAAATCTTTGCAGTTATATTTTGAGAAACACAATATGCAGATTGGTGAACATCTGCCCATATTTACTTCTGCTTTTCTAACAGCCTCTTTTTATACCCAGTCTTGTTACTGACTTGTTATTACCACTTACTTTCCCAGCCTTTTATTTCCCCTTATTTGCATTCTGTTTTCATTTACATTTAACACAGGATCCTAACTTTTTTGGAACTGGGCTTGTACATTTAGCCCTGTAGGAAAATAATTCAGGGTAGTCATGGGGAGAAAATAGTAATTGTTATATATTTTAGTAAACGTATAAGATAGTTTAAAACTATTAAGAGTAGAAATGACACACTGAAAAAGGTACTAAAACAAAACGTGTGCTGTGTACGTGCTATATGCTTAATAGCCCATAGCTCTGACTCCATTAATAAGTATTGATATTATTTGCATTATTTCCAAGTTTTATGTGATGATGGATCCTCGTTTATTAGCTTTTTTAATGTTTTGCATGAAAAATCTGAAACCAAAGAGTAGCCAGGAAGTTTAGCTGGCAAGTGGAGCTGGAAAGTTTAACAAAGTCATTCAAGAAAAACGTTCACACGTTGAAGGAAATTCTGTCTGGATAAAGACTACGTCTTGCTGCTGCACATAGCAATGCAATACACCTCCTCCAGACCTCACATCTCTCTTCTGCCTTTTTCTGTCTCCTCCCGTGGGCTGAGCCAACGCCCAGTTGCTGCAGTGCAGCTCACTTTCCCATTTCAAAAAACTCTCCCCCCTCCCTCTCCTGATCTCTCCCTCACTCTACATCTTTGCCTGTGTCTCTCTGCAGTGAGGCAGCGAGCAACACAAACTGACAGTACAAAAAAGTGGTTTTTGTACAACTAATCATCTTAGAATTGCACTATCCTACGAGCAAAAGCAAAAATTAGTGCACATCTACATTTTGCATAAATGGTGACTTGGTTTATTTTCAAGAAATTCTCAATAAGTTTATTTGAAGGATGTTTGATTTCTCCTTGGATATTGTATAATGTACATGAACTGTTGTATAGATTTTTTTCCCCATTAATGTCTAACACAAAATTTAAAAAAAAAAAGGGATGTGGAGTTTTATTCATCTCCAAACACTGCAGCAGACACAAATTTCACTTACATTGATCCTTCCTCCCGGCCTTCATTTCCTCTACCCTTGATAAACTTAATGACCCAAACAGACTCATCAGATCACCCGATGTCTACTTAATCTGTTAAAAGTTCAAAATGATTTGGGACTTAAATAACTTTAATGACTAACTTTAAACTACTTTGAATGTTGTTATCGCAGAAGCACTGCTGATAAAGTCATAAAGCTGTGTTATTGGAGTGCCACTGCTGAACCTTTGGGAGTAATTGAGAAACATAAGACATATGGCTTAGACTGCATCCTCTACAATGAATGAGGCCATCGGAAAGACTGATTAAAAGTTTGCGCAATTAATTCTTGAAAAGGAAAATATAGAAACATAACACAGAGGAACTCTTTCCATTAGCTCTAACAATATTCTAAAGTATTATATGCATTTATGAAGCCATGATAATTTCATATTTTATAACTGACACAACATATCCTACTTAGGAGCATGTATATTCTAAATGTCATATTTATAGCTAAGCAGACTTAGTAAGGTCAGCTTAGTTTTATTGAAAAGAGATATATTGTGATAGAAGACTGTGATACATGCTTATATCAATTCTAGATTAGATTACTGCAATTCATTACGCATTTGCCTGAGCTAGCAAAGCTATAGCTGATCCACAATATAGAAACCATACTTTTTTTTTAAACCTGAAAAATAGAGCACATCACTCCCATTTGAGGTTTTCTTCATTGGCTATCTATTAATTTTGGAATTGATTTTAAGACCTTTTTTTTTTAACTTTTAAGACCAAAGCATATTTCAGATCAGCTGACACCGTACACCGTTAATTGTGCCCTGAGGTCCTCAGCCAAGGCTCTGCTCGTACAATCCTGACTAAGAACTTGGGAGTGATCAAGCTTTTTCTGTCAGGACACCTTCTTTGGAGTAATCTCCCTGAGGAGATCAGATAAGCAAACTCACTTTTATCTTTTAAATCCCTCTTAAAGACATATTTTCATAAGCAGGCTTTTTTCTGTTCATTTGTTTTAAGTTAATTCTATATTGCCCTTCCTGTCCTAATTGTTTTATCACCTTCTCCTAGTGATCATTCTATAGCTGCTTATATTTTACTTTTAATTTTCTTAATTTACCTGTTTAACCTGTTTTTATTATAATTTTCTTTATTTCTTGCTTTTAATCTCCTTGTGCTGACAGTATTTGCCTCCTCTTAAATCTTTTATTTGCTGTTTATTTCCTATCTTATCTTGTGAAGCACTTTGTAATTTTTTAAAGGTGCTATATTAATATTAATATTAATAATGTTAATGATTATTAATAATTAATTAATTAATTAATATTAGTATTAATATTAATATCATGTCTTTGTAATTTTAGTAACGTTGAAACAGACTGTATATGTATCTATTCATATGTGCATTCTTGTTATTGACTGTTTCATTGCTTGGGTTTGGTTTAAGAAATGCATTCTTTTTCTAGCATGTCCTATAAATCTCTTGTAGAGTTAACGGTCCCATTGTTTTTGTAGCTTGTGGACATTTTGTCATGTGGCTTTCAATTAAGTCACAACTTGCCCTGCCTTATCTTGTCATGTCCTATCATACCCCACTCCATCAAACCACATCCATTCCTATCACTTTGTGCCATGTCACAGCATGCATGACATTATATGCAGCTTTTACAGCTGCAAGAAAGACAAACCCACACTTTGCTGTACTTTGCCACTGGACAAGGATCAGACCTCTATATCTAGCTTGTACCTCCTAATCTATGGAACAAGCTATTTGCCATTGCAATTTGCAGAACCACTGCAAAGCAAACACATTTACTGTAATGTAACTCTTGTTAAAAAAAAAAAAAAAAGAAGCCAGGATCAATAAGCATTGATTGTGATCTGTGCACGTCCTCAGCTCAAGTGCTTGGACTGCTCTCTCAGGCACTGTAATCCAATCCTCGGAGGTCAGCAAAATTCCCGGCAGGTTGAGGCTGCAGCTCTAGAGTAAACGAGAGACAACATAATCTGTCACTGATCTGTTCTTTCTTCTTTTTTTTCAAAAAAGTAATATATACATTTCAATACATCTCATATTTTCTTTCCCAAAAACTAACAACAGAAACCTTTTGGGAAGGCATGGATATTTCATGGAAAATGTTGTAAATATGGAACCTGCACCATCATCAGTTGCTTGCTGAAAAGGCTTTGACAATGGAAAAATGAGACATTATAACCAATGCAGATCAGCCATGTGTGCAAGTCTACTCATCAGCATTTCAAACGCAAAGACAGAAAGTCTGCATAATTCTTCTCCTGGACAGGAAGCTGGTCTGCAGTACTGTGGAATCTTGGCTTCAACAGGGGTGACTCTGAGATAATTTCTGGATGTCTGCCAAGTGCTTTTCACCCCCGACTACTTTGATTCTCAGAGTGTTTCCAGCATACCCAGCTCCAATGATCAATGGTTCCTAATGGAGGCGCGGTCGTGGATAGCATGAAATTTAAAAAGAACATTTAGCTCTTACACCTTTTTTTCTCCAAAACCATTCTCATTATGGCAGCATAAATGAATTGTACCAATCTAATTTTGATGATCCATCATCATCCCAAGAATATGTTGTCGAGCTTTTGAAACTGTGACTGTACTTTATTCTTCAAAGGAAAACTTTGACATTTTGTTGTCTGTCATTGTCATGGCTGAACGCTAATATGGAAATGAGGTGACATTTGTATAGCACTATTCTACTCTTACTGACCTGATAAATCCCTTACTGTGAAGCCAAATGTAAGCTAAACTCACCACTTAATTAACATGGCATATTTCTACTATTCTGTGTCCTAGCAGTAACTTAATATCTAACAAATTATAAAGGCAGTACTGACCTTCCAATCTAACATTGTGCAAAAACAAAAACGTGCTCCCTAAAAAAGTTTATATATACCAACTTCAAAAGTACTTTTCGTGGCTTTAATTGTTCATATGTGTTGACATAAACCAGTTTACTGCAGCATAAGATGCTTCAAAGAGTGTCCTGAACTTGATGTATGTATGCAACAAAAAGGGTTCACATAAGCCTTATATTTGAGTTCTGGTTAATAAAAAAAAATGTCATTTGCAAAGTTTAGGATCTTTTGTTGCTATAGGATTCTTCCTTTCAAGTCGTGGTTAACACACCATCCCATTGTTCTCTGATGAAGTAACTGAACTGCTGAGCAGGCTATAATTCTGTGTTTTGTTGCACCATGTATCTGCATGCTGTTTCTACCCTGGTGGGCATTATGTATCAGAGCCAGCACAGCAAAAAGCATTGATACTCTTTGCTCTATTGCAGAGATTACTTAATTAATTATTTTATGTATCTTAATATTTGGTCTTTTCTACGCTGCCGTTTCAATTAAGGAACACACCACAGTAAAGAAAGTGAGGAAAGACAAGAATGGGATTAAGAAAAACTGAGATATTACACTTTGTACATATCATACAAATGACCATATCATATTTTGTGTGTGATAACAGCAGATTTGTATGTGGTCTTTTATAGTGTGTACTTCTTCAGCAATTAAATGGTTTCTTAATATCCTGTTTGGCTTTTTCTTGCTGAAACTTTGAAGTTTGCTGACATCTAGTGTTTCAAGTGTGAAAATATGTTATGTGCCATTTCTGGTATTACTGCAGTGGAAGATGGTAAAATCAGTAGTAGAGGTAACAGTAGCTTCACCAAAAAGGAGAGAAGATAAAAGTCTTCTTAATTGAAGACGTGACACTTTTCTGTGAATCCCTTTATAAAGTAAATTGTCCTGTTAGTATACTGTGTATCGTTTAAACTGTAATGCCATAACAGTAATAACACATATTAATAGTTATTGTGAAAGAGTTACTATTGATGTTAACAGGAACAGAAATACTTTAACATAAAGCAAAAGAAACTTGCACAAGATTTTTAAGTCAAGTGGTAATTGTTAAGCCCTTTAAGAAAGATCTATCTAATACATAAAATCATATGATGAAGCAGGATGAAGGTGTCCGTACTAAGAACAATATGGATTCATTACATCAAGGTGAAAACAAAGACATGTCCTTTGTTTCAGCGTTCCCTGCCTCTTCTTATTTCCGAGGTGGATGTAGTCTGTAATGGACACAGCAGTACTGGCTGAGTCCCAAAATGCTTTTTTTGCTGAGGGAAGTGCAAGTCATCGCCAAGGGCAAAGGACTGGTGGATGCACATTCTACATTGGAATAAAGCCAGATGGCATGTGACAGAGCTGGAAAGACAGTGAAACATTAGGGCATTTCAGGGGCATTACCCAAAACACATGAGTCATATTTATTTTATTTGTGCGTAAGAAAAACAATTAGAAAAACTTCAAATACGGATTGAAAGAATACTTTTAAAGAGCAGAAACAGTTTGGTAGCAATAACATCCACTTGCCACCTGATGGTGCAACAACACAGTGAAAGCCAGATGACCAAAGACGCTGCAGTGATGTGTGAGACTTTAAATAGTAGTGATGGAAATCTCTCAGCAATGCAGAATCATGAATCACCATTCACTGGAAACCATCCAATCTACTCGGGAATGTAGAGCGTGACATGCTGACATTAAATCACACTTTCTCGCTACACCATATGCTGACTGATGAACCAAGACTTCACTTTTCCAACTACAAATTACAACAATCCATAACTCATCCTACTTGCCAGCGGTCCACTACTTAATTTACTGAAAAAGTGTTAAACTGTTTAATCGCGGTCATGCACTGACCTTGGGAATCTTATACTGGCAAAATATTGTCCAAAGCACAGAGACCTATAGTTACATTGAGCTGATAGGAAGGCAACAGTAAGACAAATACCAACTTGTTACAACCAAGGTATGCAGAAGAGCATCTCATTGAAGTAAATGGCCTATGGGAGCAGAAGACCTCACCTGGCCTCTTTGGGATTCGGTGGAACAGAAGATTTACAACAATAAACATATCTGCATCAACTGTGTGATGCTATAATGTCAGTATGGACCAAAATCTCTGAAGAATGGTTCCAGCACCTTGTTGAATCTATGCCACGAGGGATAAAAAAAACAGCTCTCAAGGCAAAAGGGGATCAAAACTAATATGAGTAAGATGTAACTAATGAAGTGACCAGTGGCTACATGATGCATATCTTTTTGATGTCTTAAAGAAAACAAAAAGTCAGTGATCTGTTATGTTCATGTTCAGGTATATGAAAAACCGTACCCCTGCTCGTCCTCATCAACTGCCCATTCTCTTTATATGCCCAGAAATTAAAAGAGTAGATTTTATTAACAGCAGACATCCCTGTGTCTGCTTCATGTCTGAATTATGTGTGCAACTGTCACTGAAGTTTAGAGCTGACTTTCCCCAAAATTGCATTAAACACTGGGAAAGACTAGTTTACCATGGCTTTGGCTTGTTTCTTTTCTCCACAGCTCTTACACTGATTAAGTGACTGATCTCATTAAGGTAGAAAATTGCAGTGCCAGATCTTCAGGTAACAAAATATGCAGCTTCATCATTTTCTATATTTAGCACACACCATACTGGCTCAGGAGCTAATGGACCCAGCAAATGTATTTTTATTTATTTTTTCATCAGTGATGGATTCATGCACAATATGCTCTTTCTAACGCAAATACATCTCAGACCATGCAAGCAAATGAAAACACACCATTTATTCATTTTATGGATCAATATATGTTTTTATATTAAATTCTAGTTGTATAGTATATAGTGTATAGCTTAGTGTATAGCTTATAGGTGCAAGATCCAGCTAATGTGATACACACTTGTAGGTTAAGCTATCTTTCATGAGTGGCAGCTGGCATGTACGCAGTGGGCTTCATAGAACACAGCAGGAGAGTGCAACTTCGGCAACAGTGAGTTTGTATTTAAGAACAGTACATTAAGTAGAAAAACAAACAAATAAAATACAATGCAATACATAACAACAACGTTTATGAGTTAATTCATGAAGTCTGTACTTTGGCGGTTGGCACAATAGCTAGCAGTAGGCCTATACCCTTTTCTGAAAAATGTAGACTTATAAAAATGTTATTATAGTTATGGGGGAAAAAAAACAGCGACTGCATCGGCATTCTTTATTTTTAAAAAAAATCAGTAGCAAATATTAGACTCTGCCTGTAAATGTTAGCCCAACTTTAGCTAGGCCAAGATTTTTTTGTTTTTTCTTAAAAGTATATTGCAACAGAAATGTTATGAGTAGGTATCACGGGCTATCATATATCATAGCCTCATATATCTAAGTTAATATAGTGGTTGTATTGCTAGCTGGCTAACTACCGGGATACCAACCTAGTTCTGCTGGCCAGTAGAAGCCCTGTAAACTAGCTAGCCTGGGTTTTCTGACTTAAGTTATCTGTAGCCAAAATATAAAATATCAGAAACATACATTATGGGAGTAGTAATGGCTTATATATATATATATATATATATATATATATATATATATATATATATATATACATACACACACACACACACACATACACACATATATATAAGCCATTACTACTCCCATAATGTATGTAATAGAGAGAAATCTGCAGGTTATGATCTATTTTTATCTTGTCATTTAAGTTATTATGTAATAGAACACATTTCTAGCTGCTCCTGATTTCTTTAGAGATTCCTAGTAAATATTGGAAACAGGTGTAAACAAACATTATATATGGCAAAAACAGCAGTTACAATGAGCTTGAAAGTCAGTATTTGGTACGACTATTTGACCTTTATTTTTCAACACAGTCTGAACTCTCTAAAGCTTTCTTATAAATTCTTTAAGCAGTCTTCAGGAATAGTTCTTCAGGCTTCTTGAAGGGCATTCAGCGCTCTCTTTTGTTCTATTCTCTGTCACAAAGATACAATTTAACCCCTCTAGACCTACCATAGAACCAAGTCCGCCAGAGCTTATATTATATTTTTACATGCTGTAGTGCCATTTTTGGGAGCATTTCAAGTTGCTATACATCAATACAACCATTACAGCCTAGATTTTAATAATATGTAGGAATTAAGTGCATAGTGATTACATAAATTGCAAAAAAGTGCAATAAACTACAAAAAAAATTGAAAATCGTTTTTGTTTTTTTAACATTTATTTCTAGTTAGAGAAATTTAAGAGGCTTATCCCTCAAAACTGTAAATACAAAAAAGTTGCACAAAATAGTTTCCCACCACAGGAAATTTATTTTGAGTGCCTTCATAGTTTTATTTTTGAAATACACCAATTATACACTGCAGGAAAAACGAAAATAAATATTATAGTGCAAATTTGCAAAAAAGCAGCATATGCATCAAAATAAACTATTTCCAGCAGTGCAATATGAGTCCTAAGCATCCCAGAAACGACACAGAAAGTCATAAAGTCAAACATAACTTTTAAAAACACCAGTATAAGCTCATTGAGGCCCGGACCGTAAAAAACTACATTTCCGCGAAATGACGTCACTTCCTGTTTCGGGCAGGTCATGGCGGACATGCGATAGTTCGCGCTGCCGTCTAATCCAATGTAGGAAGTGTTACAAACAGCTGATCGGATCGGCAAAGCCTGTTTCTGGAATATTATGTTTTTGTTGCTGCGAGCGCTTTTTATGCAGTTTTTGCAAAGCTATATGTGGAAGGAAACTGTGACCTAGGACAAGCTGATGTAAGTACAACTCCTCAGGTTTCATATGCAAAAAAAAATATTGCACTAGCTTACATGGTTGCAGAGCTACCGGGATTTAAAAATAGTTACGCAAAACAGAGCGTGCCCGCTCCTACCGGTTTTAAAGGGTTAAAATTGGTTCTGTGTAGGGCTGGGCAATATGACCTAAAATTCATATCTTGATATTTTTTAGCTGGGTGGCGATGTAAGATATATATCTCGATATTTTTTTTAAAGCCGTAAGTTAAGAACAAAAAGAGAGTTCTTAGTCACACTGTGTCCCAGATGTCACACAGGCATTTTTATTTACATACAGCATAATTTACATGAAGAAATTACTCAAAAATAAATTATCAGCATTTATTAAATAATCATGCTCCATAAATAAAAGAAAACAATGTTGTTTTTGTGCATAACAAAAAGCTCATAATTGTGCAGTCAAAATGTAAACTAACAGACGCTGAGCATAATAACAAAGACAGATTTCCCAGCTGCTCTGTTCCCAACTTCTACTGCCTGACTAACAGCCTTGAGTTTGAAATCCTCTTTATGGCCCTTATACACACACAATACGGTAATATTACGTTGAAGCAGAGTACGTATCACTCCGCGAGGCTCCAGACTACGGTAGCCGTAATGCTCCGACAATCCATCAAGCGCTGCAGCTCCGTAGCTTACCAAAGTCGTACTAAAACATTTTTTGACAGATTGCTGAGCGCCGTGTACCACCTAAAATCGGTTCGCGGTTAGTAAGCACAACCAGAATTCATACATAAGGCGCGCTGTCAACTTTTGAGAAAATGAAAGGATTTTAGGCCGCTGCATGTCATTAGCGTGGTTAGCTCGTTAGCGCGGTTAGCTCGCTAACACGTTGACGCAGTCCAGCCCCACAACTCGCTAACGGAGATTTTCCGTGTCCATCTTGTCGCTACCTGCAGGTGAAGCTATGGGGGAGGAGGGGGAGTTGTGTTCAGTGAAGGAGAGGCGAGGCCGAGTAACGTTGCCCAGAGACAAAAGTGGACGAAAGAGAGGCAAACTTGTGGCTCCACAAGTATAATTATAACGTAACATAGACTATATCGATATAAAGGATATTGTCACATCTTATATCTCGTATGAAAATATATCGACCCAGATAGCAAGGAAACATTGAACAGATGTTGATTTTCCATCTGAACCATCAGAATCGTCAGGCTTGAAATGTCAACACAAAACCAATGTTGAAACAACATTGAAATACTGATGAAACCTGACACTGACATTGAAATAACATTGATTCACTGTTGTTCTGTCATCGTTGATTGTTGATCTATTTATAGTTGACAAGGTGACAACAATCACGTTGAAAAACCATTGATTTATGGTTGAGCAGGAAATTACAGCTGCTACCACTTGGACTATTCCATAGCCCCCCCTCTCACAGTGGTACATCCCTTCAGGTAACCATTGTCTTGTACAGTAGAGCGGGACATTAGATTTACTCTCAGCGGAATTGACCGGAGAAGGCATCAGTTCATGCACTGCACTGGCCTGCACCACGATTAATATAAGGTAAGAATGAATGACTTTTGTTCTATTCGTTATTTCCACGGTTGCATTTGAATAACAGTAAAAAACAAACAAACTTGTTAATGTAAAGTTTCGGACAAAATGTGGGAGCCCGAAATTGTGTCTACTTTCATCTTACAATCCGGCAACAAATAAATTGCACTGCGAACAAAGTCAACAAAGAAAACATTTTCATTTCATACTTTTCCGTTATGTTCCCTTACAAAGCTAGCTTTAATGCTTCGAGGGTTCCTTTGTTCTTGCCGTCGCCTCGACGCTTGACCCAGACTTTCGCTCTGTAGTTGCTTTTTAGCATAGTACTACAAAAAATTGTAAATCTGTGATATATGATTGATAAACGTAAAGGTAACTGTATAAATGTGTTCAATGACTTTGTTACTTTTAATGATTGGAGAGCACCCGCTTCGATTCGCACTCAATTCAAACTTTACGTTGCACGCTCACCTAACTTTACGTTGCACGCTCACCTAACTTTACGTTGCACGCTCACCTAACTTTACGTTGCACGCTCACCTAACTTTACGATGCATGCTCACCTACCTTGCGTTTGCACCTTTTGTCCACACGTAAACTGCGTTTTATTATTTATTTATTAGTTTTTCGCCTCTCACTGCTTAAGCCATTAATCTTTCTGGAATTGTTTTTTTAAACAGATGCGACCTCACAAAAGATATTAGCTATGCTGTCAGACCTGACGACAGCTGTTAACGAACTCCGTGAGGAGGTCAGAGCCATCCGCCATCCCTGCTGCAATGAATCGGTAGATGCTGGGGTACTGCCTCTGGATTTGCCCTTGCACAACATTGAGGAGCTAAACAATGCAGAAGCAGCTTTTCAATCATAAGAGGCAAATAAGGCAATGGTAAGTATATAAAGGTTATGTACACTTTGTAACTATATATAACTATATGTAATAGCTGTCAGATGTGATTTAAATACATAACAACGGCCTGTTGATTAAACACACAAGCACTTGCATACACATTTAAGACATGAGACACGCTAATTCCATCTCTTAAAATGTGTCGATAGGTGAGACGCTTTGCCTTGATTGGAGGGACCACACTGGAGGTGCGAGTCCGCCGTGTAATGGCTTATGCCATTACAAACGAGCTGGCCTCGGTACTCAACTGGGCAGGGAAAAAAACCAAGGACCAGACAAAGCAAAAAATGGCATTTAAAGATACAGCGCTCTGCAAATGCATATATGGTGGTAAGTTTTACAGTTTTTTTGCTATATTACTTTGTCTTTCTTAATAACAAGACTTTCATGTCCGGTTAATCTGGAGATGGAGTCTTTGGTCTTTGGCTTGTTTAGTCCTCGGGTTGTAGTTGTACAGCCCGAGGACCCCATGTTTATTTTGTTTTAAAGGATACACGGCACACCATGCTAAGACTTATCACTTATCACAGCTCATAGCTCTTTGGGAATCAAATGCGGCAGTTTGCAGATTTACGCCTGGTGACTTTCATGTTTATCAGCCTAGGAGTTTACATACTTTCTCCCCGCTGAAGACAGTTAACAAGAGCTTATTCATGTGCTCTAATTCACTTTTTTTGTTTGTGTGTGTATGTGTGTGTGTGTATTTTTTTCCTAGATGGCCTGACGCAGCAGTTAGGGGCAAACTCTATGTCCAAGTTTGTCTTTGCACAAGCAGTGCAGAAATGGCTCCGATACGCCCCAGATCGTATGGGTATGGGTGGTGCAGGACGCACATCATGCATCCCCATCCCAGAGTAAAAAATTACAAACTTCTGTGAAACATATAAATGTAAATAGGAAACTGTCTTTTAATAAAGTATTTAGCAAACGAAACATGCCTATTGACCTTTTTTTGTTAATTTTTTTTCTCTGTTACATCACATGCAATGCTTTCTTATTTTAGGATATTAATGTTGACATGATACATTGTGAGACATTTGTTGTTGTTTTTTTTTTATAAAGGGTGTCCAATTTGAGGAATAAGTACAATTATGTGTTTAGGTGGTTTAAGTATTGATGGAAACATGCAGTAGTTTAGTATTGGTTAAAATACCTATAAAGAAAGGTAGATTTCCAGTCATGATTTAACTGTTGTTTTAATAAAAAGCAACTGTGCGAAAGAGGTGGAAAATCAACACCATAGCTCAACAGTGTTTCAATATCAGAATCTGACATTGTTTCAATGTCAGGTTTCAACATTGATTCAACATCAAAACCTGACGTTGTTTCAACATTAAAAAAGGGTGCAAGAGTGACGTTAGGTCAACGTCACACTTCAACGTTGATTCAATGACGTCGCCTGATATTGACTCAACGTTGTTTCAATGTTTCCTTGCTATCTGGGGATATTTTTTAAAAACTCGATATATCGCCCAGCCCTAGTTCTGTGTTATTTGTGATGTGTAGTCAGTGTCCAGAGAAGAAAGAAAGACAGTAAGAACAGGAATCACTTAAAAAAATTATGAGATAGACTGGCTTCTTGGAATGAAAACATAAAGAAATTGGGGGTGGCATAAAACTTTTACAATACTGTATTCTAACCATCAAAATGTTCCTGCTGATGACAATCTTGTGTCTAAAGAAAAAAGGTCAATGGATATTTTTTACGTTGATCTTAAAGTTGTTTAGCCGAGTTCTGTTCATTACATATTGGTTTTGTGTGCTGAAAGCTGTCAAAGACCGTTTTTGTAGTAAATTGCAAAAGTGTGAATACAACAGTAACCTACAGTTACTACCTACTGTACCTACAGTCTTGTGAAATTGTGTTAGGATAGAGCCATGAAAGGGCATGAAGGTGAAAGAAACTCTTAAAACTTTATTGGTTACAGATGGGAGTTATTACACTACAAAATCGTGACAAACTGTCTATGAAAGATCAGTGGCATCAATGGTTTGTGAAGTCACCCTGCTCAGGCTGAAGTAGAGTGTTTTGGCTGTTGCTATCTAAGCCTTTGGAAAAGGTCCAGAGCACAGGTCAGCATTTTCAGAAATAACTATGCTTTTGTTCACTAACTTGAAACTACAGACTGAGGCTATAAACCAATCAGAAAATTGTTTACTGAGGTCATATAGCAAGAAAGTTCACAGTCATTTACGTTTGTCCTTCAGTTCAACTAAGTCTTTTTGCAACAAGAGGAGTCGCCCCCTGCTGACCTTTAGAAAGAATGCGGGTTTGAGGCGCTTCCACTTTGGCTTCAGTTTTCAGTAATGAAAGTTCTGTTAATTAAAAAAAATTACATAAAGTTAATGCATGAAAAGAGCAACAGCAACAACAATGCTTTCCTTCCCACAGGTGAATAAATGACGTCATAAAGAGGTAAAGACAGGCACAAACTGCACTAATGGTCCCGTTGTGCTTTATTTACTAGAAAGTCTAAATAGCTGCTCATCTGAGATATTTGCACTAGAGTCCTATAACCACACTGTTGCATAAACTATTACCTATTTAGTCTGTATTTTATGTACATGGCTTTCATTGGGCACATGCATCACTCTGGGGGGAGTTTTTATGCAGGATTTGCAACAATTAGTCTGGTTGCTTTGATGGTGAGTCCACGGGAAGCTCTGGCATACATTTTGTTGCTAGATCTATTAAGCTAGATCCATTAGCCTGATACTAATGGATCTAGCTTAATAGATCCATTAGTATCAGTATAAAATGTCACTCAGATGTGATGCATACAAAGAAGCAAGAATTTGCATAGAGTCACACAAACACTGAAGTCGATGATTTGGTTTTAATAAGCTGGCAGAAGGCATCTATGAATATAAAATGTATGCATTCCTAGTCTTGTCACATGGTGTCTTTGTTGAAAGCTATGCTGCACTTTACGTTGCTACATCATTCTGCAGAAAGATGATGTTGCAGGGGTGGATGGGGGAATCAATGAGAGAAAGAAAGAAAGAAAGAAAGAAAGAAAGAAAAGGGGGGTTGGTAGACCTACACTCTGGTGATGAACAGTGTGTACAGAATGCAAATGTGTTATATTAATGAATTAATAATAGCTAAAGAAATAATACATGTTCGAAATAAGATGCAACTGTTAATAAGACAACAAACAGATAAACAAACAGATATTGTCATGTCTGTTGAATATAATGGATTTTATAGTTTGAAAATTGGTTTTCAGATTTGACTCACAATAGGACAATAGGAAGGATTTTAAGTTAAACCTGAATGTTAGCTTATTAGAACCAAATAAAACAAATTTTATAATCATATGAAGGCACAGCAAGTCAATTTTCCATTAGATGGTGACACAGTCAAAATCAGTTGGGGATTACGTGCAAAAACCATTAGTAGTATTTCAAAAATGAATGGTAATGTTGTTTTTTGTTGCACCAAACATCTGTGCATACCCTCTTGATTTGATGGAAAAAGGAAAAGTGGTGGAATGAAGGGGACGGGAGAGGAGCATGCAGTTTTTATGAGGCGTTCACATCGTTGATGCTTTTCTTCTGTTCTGCTTCTGACAAAACATGAGAGAAACACACAGGTCTAATACTTATCACACGGCATACTGTTTCCATGCCACCTTAAAATCGACTTTTGGCCAAGCTGTGCAAAGACTCATCGTAAAAGCATGATGCTGCATATTAGAAACCCGTTTCTGTTTCACAAGCTCCCATTATTCTCACTTCTGTTCTTCTCTGTCTGTTTCCAGGAGGGAGGTGCCATAGAAAAGCTATTGGCAGAGAGAGGGAAGAAAGACGTGAGAAAAAAATTATTTGAAGGCATTCAGCAGCTTTAGCGCCCTCATCTTTTGTACCTCACTTATGCAAAAACAGCTATTCTGAAAAAGAAAAACCTTTAACAGAGAAGAAAACTGGAGAAAGATGCAGAGCAGCAGGAAGAGGAGGGCATCTGACAGATAAAACGAGGGAGCTCTGCAGCAGGATCCCTACAGTGCTGTACACAGAACTGCGTGACTGGTCTCTGCAAGCAGAGGGAGGAGAGAGGAGAGAAGGGAGGAAGGTAGGAGAGAAAGAAAGGGGGAGGGGAGGCAATTCAGTGCAGTGCTAGCAGACTGGATGAGTAGCAGCCATGGCATAAGAAGCAACATCAGCACCACTAGCTGTAGCATCTTTCTTTGTGGCTGCTGGAGGCTGTGTTGTGGCTGCTCTACCATTAACAGCCACAAGACATACACACACACACACACACACACACAAATATTTGGACACAGACGCTCCTCGTGCTTGCCTCATACACACACATGTCGTGGTGGCCACCAGAGAAGAGGTAGTAAGTGACGGGGCTCGGGGGACAGAGGGACACAGGAAGAGGAAACCGGGACGACTGGTGGTAGTGCAAACAGGAGGAGGGCTGGAGCGACCGTGACTGGAGCAGCAGCAACAGTAGCAGCGGCACCATGGCGCAAGCCGCCAAGCAGCTCCGCAAGACCAAGGACCTTGCGGAGGCCGCCGCCCAGGAGCAGAGGGAGAAGGAGGAGGAAAAGATAAAAAAGAGGAATCGATCCAGGGACCGCAGGCGCAAGGTATGGCTGATTATCTCAAGAGACAGGGGAAATGGCAGTTATTCTTACATCCACCTGCCTTTCTCTATCTCCAGCGGTCTTTCTCTCTCACTGTGCTTGATTGGTTAGGGTGCAATTACACATGTATAATTACACAGTTGGTCTTATGGCCTCAGCTGGTACGTGTGCCTGTGTGTGTGTGTGTGTATGTGTGTGTGTGTGTGTGTGTGTGAGTGTAGGCTAGCCAGTCAAGCACATATGCTCTGGTACAGGTTGTGTCAGCTCTGTCAGATATTTAACCATGGGGAAAGAAAATTAGGCTTACGATGACTGTTATGCCACTACAGGTGTGAATAATATGCGCTGCCGGTCAAATAACACGAGCTGTCTTTTTGTTTTTCTTTCACGACATGCGTTTTAGGGGATTTCAGCCTTACAGTGTGTGCACTATATGTATTTGAAGGAAATGCAAGTTAGAGGTACTGCCCAAGCTTATATTTTAATGCAGATTTTTGTCACCACTTACATGGTTTGCATACTCTACTCGCTCCTTTAGATTTGGTGTCTTCCCCCATATTACAGTTTTTTTGTTTTGTTTTTTCATTGGAGGAAATGTAAAATGGAGGGGGAAAATGGAGGTACACTCTAATAATAGATGCAATTTTAATGCATCTGTGTATCTTTTGGGGCATGTTTGTGCTCCGTGTAATGTTCAAAGGAGAGATTGATGGGGATGATTTATATTTTTGGTTTAGAAAATTGAATATTTTTCGTGTGACAAAGTGTGCACACAGAATATCATCCTTTAGGCACAAGAGCACTCATTCACCCCCTTTCACTTCTCTCCTGGACTCTTCCGCTCTCGCTGTGCCACTGGGTGCAGATTTTATTGGGGTTGTGCCTCCTTGCACTCATGCTTGGCAGCGGTGAAATGATTTATGGAAACACATATTACATTTTAGAGGTGTTTATTGAATAATTAATTTTTTTTTATCCATTTCTACATCTGATAACATTATTCCATGATCATAGCCTTTGTATTTAATATTATGCAGTATGCAAGTTTTCTCTCCCTTTTTCAATATTTCTGTAATGTAAAGTTTCTGAAAAATGTAAAGGTCTTTGCGTATTCACTGCACAAGAGCTGTGTGTTGTGTGTGTGTGTATGTGAGAGACAGAGTGTGAAGCAGGGAAAATAGATTTGGCAGACAGACAGAAACACAATATTAAATAATACAATTATTTAATATTATTTTAAGTATGAAACTGATTCTTCTGAATGGAAGTATGTGTAGTTTCTGAAGCTGTACAAAATATTTTAATTGTGTGATCAGCTTATTTTGCTGGTTAAGTTTTTCTTAATGGTATTGGATGAATGAATGGGTAAATGGCATAAACATGGTGATGTGTTGAGGTGTCAATTTATGTGATATAGTGACAACCTATATAAATGTACTTACATAGGATAAACATATGGATTGTTCTGCAAAATGACACCCCAGCTTGGTGTTTTACCTCAGGCCTCTCCTTCAGGGAATACAAGTTAACGTCATAATACTTTGTTCGGTTTCACACATTTCCCCTTGTGGGACAATTAAAGGATTATTCTATTCTACATATAGTAATACACATACAGTATAGGACATACATATACACACCCTACAGAACAGCCACCAAACTGGGTCTGGTCCACCGGCACCCTAGTTCATAGAAGACCCAGCAGGAAGGACATAATGAGCCACCAGAGTGTGTGGCGATGATCAGCTAGCCAAAGCATATATCATTTACAGACACCCCTTTAAATAGTACCCACGAGGTTCTCATTCCCCTGATGAAATGTGTTCTTACACTCTGAGGCAAAGAGAGAGCTTTGTTGCTGTAAGCTAGAAACATAGCCTCCACTAGCCTGTGGGAGACCCTCTGTTCAGACAGAGAGCTTTACCTTTGGTGGGATTAGCAAGGCACACAAACAACTGGTCACATAAACACACATTCTGAGTGCGGTGAATTTAGGTACATAGTACACGCTCCAGATACAGGGAATGCAGCTCCTCAGATGCAAAAGGAGGGGAAAGCAAAAACTCAGAAGTAACTGTAACCATGAATTGTAGTAATAATCTGAAGGAATAAAAATCCCTCATTTGAGCATACTGACCATGAAGCCAACACAAGAGAACTGTCTGCAAAAGGATTCACAATGTATGAAGGTCACTCACTCATTTTGTAGAAACTAACCTGAGAAACAATAGTCTTATATGAAAGAAGCTTCATAGGTGATGCTGGTGATGCCTAACTACAGATCTCAGGTGGTGGACCCCTTTCAAAAGAATTCGTGGCCAGAGGATTTACACCTGGCATCAACCTGTCAAAGTCAATATGACTGACCAAATATACTTTAATTATTAAAGAAGAAAGAAGATATAACAGCTCCCAAGGAATGTCAAAAAGATCTGCAATAGAGGACTGGAATAGGAGAACATGTCGGTTCTGGTAACATTGCTATAAGGTTTACTATTTATGACCATGCAGTTTTCTGCTGCATGAAGCCCTAGGACTTTAGACAATCACACTGTGTTTGGACCAGACTGCGTATGGAAAGTGCTGCACCTGCTTGGACTGACAACCTGAAGAGAACTTAGGTGGTGCGTCTTGGTTGGTAACAGATGAGAGATATGTCCCAGCTCCACAGCTAGAAGGACTGAGGCTTCCTACTCCTAGGAATCTCATTTCTTTGCTCTTTGCTCCAGACCAGTTGGTGCGGAACTCAACTTTGAGACTGGGCTCTCACCTGCCATGCTCTCTTGGGGATAGATAACAGAATGGCAACAAGTGATGGCACACAAAAACCCTCAGCAGACACCGATTGATCCAAGTGGATGGTCCTTTTTCTATCCAGGACATGAGAGAGGTTCAGCCAGATGCTGCTGTTGTCCTACTCTTAAGGCCCTCAAAGGGCATAAGGGTACTGCTGTACAGCAGGGCCCACAGAGAATGCAATGGATGGTTCCTCTGATGTCATTAAGGAGAGGTGCCAGGGGGCTGTCAAAGTGAACCAGTGACTTGAACTCCAGCAGGTGCATTGCAAGGTGACAAAGTGTGAGCCCGATAAATCTGATATCCATAAAGCTGAGATACAGCGAATCTGCTGTACTTAGAAGAATTAAGAAGCCTATTACACCATGGTTGTGAGATGGGGCCAGATGAGCAGCCAAGTGTGGTTCCTGGAAAGGTTTAGACAGTGGATTAACTAAGCCAGCTTTCTCTGCATTGCCCAGCTCCAGAAATGGTCCATAGCTGTTCACAGTAATGCAGGTAGACAGTGGTTAGCTTCATTAAGCTGTTAGCTCACAGACAAAATCAGGGAATATGGGCAGGTGTTTTTTTTCTGAGCCAGTACAGGATCCTAGCTTCTTGCCTGTATGGTGAAACAGCTCAAGCTGTAGCTAGCCAGTGACTTCACAACCTCATAAAACGAGCATCAACATACTCCAGGTGGTAAGCCCAACTAGTCTTGGGTTCATTGAATGGACACTCCTTACTAGAAGAAGGTCATGCTGTTCAACATCAGTCTTTTCTGGTCCTTTTCCACAAACATCACTTGTTTTTCTAGTCTTGAATGCTGGCCAGAAAACACAGGTTTCTGGCTTAGTCAGTGCTCTCCTAGCATGGACAGTCCCCAAGCAGATCGGACATGCTTCGTGCTGGTCTTCATCATGCAAAGAGAAACCACTTCCGTAAGGACATGGGCGAATAGAAGATTTCTTCTTCACTTGCTTTGGTTTGGTACTCATATCTAAATGCAAGTAAAAAAATGCTTGGAAACATGGAAATTAGTCCACATGTGGACTACACTACTAGTAATCGTAAACTCTTTTCGAGTCGGCAGGCAAAAGAGCTAACTAGCAGTAGCTAGCTAGCCCGACTCAATAGAGGTGTTCTTACTGATGTGAGGAGTGTAAGAACCGGAGAATGATTGTGATGTGTGATGTTGACAACCCCACTCTGTAGCTTTATGTGGTCTGCCATTTAAACACCCTAAACACTTCCACTTTGTGAATATACTGTTCACATTTAATCACTGAATATCTAGGAGGGAATAAATCTCATAAATCAACTTGTTGCATTGGTGGCATCCTATTATAGTTCCACACTCAAATTTAGTGAGCTCTTTTAAAAATATTTGTAAAGATAGAATGCACAGCTAAGAGCTTCATTGTCACAATGTAGCAATGGGACAGAAAAAACCTGAATTAATAGGTATGGCCCAGTGCTTTTGTGTATATACTGCAGAATAAGCCTAATTCAAAGACTTTTAGTTGTCATTTATATATTGTTTTTAATAAAACACATCAGACAAACCCTTCCAGGTTTGTGCAATGTCCTCCTTATTAATGCTATAATATATTCATAATTATTGTCAAATATAAGACAACTTCTGCTAGTTCATACATTGTGAGTGAAAACCTAATATGGAAATCAGAGTGTGCAAAGGATTGTGTAGTATAGTGGAGATGTGCCAAAAGTGAAGCCTGGTCCTTTACAATACTACTCTTATGAATACTTTTCTACAGGAGTTGTATAAAAACAGTGCTTCAATTTGTTTAAAACTAAAAATGAAAGATGTTGAAAAGGATTTAGAATCATTATTTGCATTTAATTATTTGTAGAGAACATAAAATGGTTGAATTGACTGTTCTTTTAGACTATGTACAACATAAGTGTTACTGTAGTCTGCTGGATTTCATAGGCCGTTTGGCCTTTCCCTCTCACCTTTACCTCAACAATCACCCATGCCACATCAATATATGTCACTATCTGTATCTGTCTTATTTCCTCTTTTGCTATAATCTCTGAAGACATGAAGGAAGGAAGATCAGGCACAGGCAGGCCTTAATGTTCTTGGGATTTTAATTGGCCTCATTCGATGTAAATCAAACTCGGCAGGATGGCATCTCTCATGCCTATTCCTCCCCTCGCACAAAGGTTATCCACTACAGTGCCAACAGAGATCCTATCACAGCTATGGACAGACTGGACAGTAATCCAGTTAGGGAGTCTGCAAAGGAAGTAGCTGGCTAAGGTACATGCGTTACAACTGCCCAGTAGTTTTTGAACAGACTTCTGTCATGTACATTTCGGGAAACTAAATAACTAAACACTAAGTGTAGAAATGTCTTTGAATCACTGAATATGCTTTTATGTTTTAAATACAGATTTTAGTTTGATTGTATTGGAAAAGTGTTGACATGTTCATGCAAAACACTTTTATCAGATTAGATTGGAAAAACATTAACCTAGCTGAAATAATCGTGTGCTCTTTACTATTCATAATACTCGCATGACTGTTAATGATTTCTGCACATCTTAATTACCAAGTGAGTGAGTCCGAAATATATCAGCAAAAATAATGATTGAATTATGTGTGACAGACTCAATACAACCAAACTGCATTGCGTGAGCATCTTAAATTATAAATGAATGTTTTACAAGGTAGATCTTCTTATGACATAAATGATTGCTTGCAGAAAATTCAGTTTTGACCTCTTGAAATCTTACATCTAGACATTAAATGTGCCCTATTAGATTTTTCTTTAAATCATGCCATCAACAAGATGACTGTATTTCCATGATCATTACACACTTGTGAGGTTAGTTCTTTTGCGTTTTGCTTTGTGTTGTTTATATTTTCTTTATTACTTTTTAAATTTGTTTCTCTAAATTCTGGGCTTCTAACTCACTGTTGCTCAAATTCTACACTTGAATAAAAGGTGGCATTTTTCACATTAAGCCCTTGCTGTGGAAAAGAGGTACAAGCATGCAAAAGTGGAGAACACATTACACAGTAAAGCTTGGCAAAGATACAGTCATTTCTGGCCACTGGTAAAAGGATAGCTCATGAATTGCAGTATCAAACATTTGAAGTCCTGCTTAGTACGTGTCTAATAGTTTTAGTGCATGATATATACCTATTCTTTAATAGGGTACATAATTATATGCCTTTATTATTAGCACAACAAATGCTAAGAGTGGAGTAATGCGATTTAGGAAGTACATGGTAATGCTTGTCCTTCTTCAAATTGCACTTTTTGCTCATTTTCTGTAACCAATCTGTTATGTGAAACCCTTTTACTCTAGTAGCTCAACACAAAGCTCCTCAGGTCTGTGCATGTCCCTGCTTCCTTCGGGCCTGCACTTAATACAATGAATCTAGAGACCTTTTAATGGATACTGTGTGTCTTTTGTGTGCCTTTTACTCCTGTTTTCCAAAAGAGCTTTATTTGTGCACATGTGAGCACATACAGTTTGTGTGTGTGTGTGTGTGTGTGTGTGTATGTGTTACATGTCAGGCCTTCGGGGTATCTCATTTCACTTTTATGTAACCTTATGGACACCCAACACTAATTAGCCAAAGCTGTCTTCCATCTCTCTACTCACTTTCTTTGCCACTCTTCCATTTTTACAAGATAACCCATGGGATAATGACACTAGAAATTCTTCTTAGGGATGCCTAACTTTGGTAATTAGAAGTTTTACATCTGCAAAAATAATTTCATCCAAATATTTTAGATGGGGAAAATGTATCCTTGTCTGGCTGGTTTTTGCCAGCCAAAAAGTTGGATGAATGCAGTGAACAGGAGAAGTGCTTTTATCCAGTCTGCAAGAAAGCAACCTAATCACACCAAATCATTCACAAAGGCCTTAGCCATTACTCCACTTTGAACTCTATGAACATATTGATTTATATGGATTTACTTCAGGCCAGACAACTTACAGTAAAACTGCAGGAAGTCCAGAAGATGACACATGTGAAAGCAAAAAGTACATGTGTTGTTGTGTCGATAGATGCACATTAGTCTCTATGCATGTCGAACATCCATCCATCCATTGTGTGTATCACTTATTTACATTAGGGATGCAGAGTTTTCAATAACATATCATTAGTAATATCTGGATCTCATAAAACTGTAAATAGTCCATTGTTAGTACAGTTACAGTTATAGCATTCCCCACAATTGTAGATTGATTGTAATTAATTTGCCACAAAGAGACTAAGTTTAATTGAGTTCATCTATAGCCATTTTCTTGTGACTTTACCTTCATTCCTTTGGTAAGTGCCACCACCAATAGTGATGAAGTGAATCGGACAAGTCGACCCGACAGGAAAATCTGCAGTGCTTGCATGTTTTAATAAAAATATAGATATCTGGTGTCATTGAACTGATGCTATGGATTGTTGTATCAATATTTTGTCCTATCCCTAGTGGTCTGACGCCTTTCCATCCCCTTTGAGAAATGGGAAGGCAGGATAAGCCAAGGTCAAGCAGAGCAGAGCAAAGCAGCACTTTGCCCAGCCCTAAGCATCCGCAGGCTATATTTACCAGGCAGCCTAGGATTACACTGCATCTGAGACCAGCTACCCATCTATCTGCACACCTCTACCGTGTTCTAACTGAGCACCTGCTCCGTGCTCAGTACTGTGTCTGATGTTACCCCAGATGCATACCTGCTCAAACATGATTCCAGAACAGAAGCATGATGGCCGATATTTATCGGATCTCTCTGAGGGCTTATCTTGTACTCAGTTTGACTGGCACATATTTTGATCTGGAGATCAAACTGATTTTAGATGAGTGCTCCTTGTCAGACACCTTTGATAAATATCAGAATCATTTTGCTCAAGTATTGTGAATCTTCAGTGGCTGTTTACCTTGAATTCAGGTACTTGGATTTATGGATTTAATGCTTTAGTGCATGAATAGGAAAAAAAGTATCATAACACAGTTGCCACATTGCAGTTAAAGGTATGGCCAGTTGCATTTTGACATTGTGTTGATCAATCTGTAGTCTGATTTTATGTGAATCCCTCAAGTGTCACAGCTCATCTGCCGGCCTGAATCTGTTAATCAGCGCATCCATCATCATAGTTAGCAAGGCCACCCAATGTGAAGTATGCAGTGCAAGGGGTAACAGCTGTAGATCTTTTGGCAAAATTTAATGTGACCCTGAGGTCATCCTACCAGCGGTCAGAAGTGATGGATGTTGCCATAGTGATTAAGGTTTGACACTGCATGTGGTGGGATGATGAAGAGATGAGGTGATGGACGAGGATATGCTTTGGCTGGTGATGGGAAATCTAACTTGTGCCCTAGGCACAAAATCCTGGGGGAAAAAACCTTGTTGATTGATTTTTACTCCCAAAACTGCCTGTATTTGGTTCTAGCTGCATTAGGATGTGTGATGATTATAATTTCAACTCACAACACAACTGAACTCACTAAACTAAATCAATAACATGAGTTAGAGAGCTGTTGACGTCTAGATTTTTTATGAAACAAGACTTGCATTCCACTAACTTCTAGTTTAAATCAAAAGTTACATCTAAAATATACAACACAACATCTACTGATCGAATTGTTACAGCTGACCTACCTTCATGCATACCTAATGTTCATGATACATTTACATCATCATAGTTCATTAGTGAAATCGTGTGAGGACAGCCAATTACAAAGAATAATTAGAGGAAAAGTGAAAGTGATGCAGAGTGGCACAATGCCACACACACATTCACACACACTTAGAGCTATAGCTGGGCATTATGTAATGGAATTACTGCTCCTGAAGGTCTGCACGGATCATGTGGCTCGCAGGAGCCCACTAATGCACTGAAGCAGCCACTCTCAGGCACGCCCTGACTCCATCACTTTCCTTCGCTGACCTAAAGACACAGTGCACGTGCTAGCTAATGCACATAATGCTTGATCAGAAAGAAATAACTGTATATAGTGATGATGGTGGAGATATTTTCAGTATTTCTTATATATTTAAAATTCTTGTGCAAATGTACATTTCTCACAAGCTCCAAACTGTTGTGAGAATGATTTTAAGGTTTGAACACAGGAAGAGACTACCACCGATATAACCATAAGAGACCACGGAGAATGGTTCATGGTGGACAAGATGGACACTATTACCAGTGTAAAGATGAAAAAAGCCTTAGTGATGCAAAGCACCAGTTAAATGTTCCTCAACTTTGTCGTGAGTGATTGAAGCAGCTACCAAAGTGGAACGAAACTGCTTGACATTTGAAAGGTGGTGAAATAAAGTAGTGGGTTTTATGTGGATGGAATTAAGGCCCTGAGCAAAGCTAGAACTGATAAATAATGAATCTAATAAGAAACAACTGATGTACACAACCAATAACATAGCTATTAAAAGTAGCCAAGTGTTAATCTACCATGTTTTAACTGCGCCTGTTATAAAAACAGAAGATTTTAGGTCATTGCCAAAGCTTTTCAAGACTTCTTGCTGTCTATGGTCACATTATTTTCTTTGAAGTAGATCTTTGAAGCAACCAAAACATGTCATGCTGTTTTGGGGCACCAGCTGTATTTCGTGTAGTATGGTTAAAAACACATCATTCCAAATGGAATGAACAAATGCTTTTTTCACATCAATTTAAGGGGGAATTTGTGATGGTGGTGACGTAATTGCTTTGTGTGTTCGTGTGGTGTGTGTGTGCATGATGAGAATGGGTGTCATGTGTATCTGGGATTGCTGTCTGATGTCAGGTGGAATGTCTCCTCTCTCTCTTCAGCCTCATCAGTCAACAACCAATCATGGCTGGTGGGCAGCACTCCTGAACACATTAAAAACAAGTTTACTTACTGTAAACACTATTGGTTTTCAAGGTGTGAAACTACCAGAAAAAGAGCTGAAATATTACATCAGCAGTTTCCAGTGCATCCCTGACAGAACCAGCTGCCATTCATTCACTGATATCACTTCACACTCTCTGATCAGAGAGCTTGCATCAGCACCCACTGATGGCAGCTGGGCTGGGAAGGAGATAGCTGGGGGAGACAGCTAGAAGCAAACTGAGAGTGTTTCTCCACAGTCAGCTTTAAATCCTTGTCAGCCCTCAGCCATTCCCCCCTCTAGAGCTATAATTCTTTTTTTTCTTCCTCTCCGCCAGTGAGGAATCCTGTATTTCTGACTTTAAGCATATCATCAAGTCCCTAATATGGACGTAGGACACTTATCAACACTGCTCTTTGTTTCCCTGCACTATCCTCCGCTGTCTGCTGTACTCAAAGGCATTGAGTTGGAAAACCCACACCGCATTTGTATAAATACTTCATTGCTAATTCAATTTTAAACTCTAGATGGGAAGAGGGGAACTGTAGCAACTGTTCGTTCATCCATCTGTTCATCAGTGCTTTCCTGCGTTAGATATCTTTCGGTTTCTCTGCTTATTCTTGTTTGCTTCATGTTGCATCTGTTTCTCTACAACTTCCCATCTTATCCTGTTCACCTTCTATTCTACCTCTCTCTCCATATATGATTTCCCCACCCTCTTCCATCCTGTCTCATAGCTGTGCTCTTGGTTGTCTTTTTAGAACGCTTACTCCTGATTTTTTTTCTGTAGTTTTCAATGATTGAAAATAAGAATATACAGTGAAATGAATGACTTTAACCGTAAAGCTAAGTAGACAAATTTTTGTTGCATAACTTGACTACAGAAGTCACTACAGACAACAAAAAACAAGGCTGATAATATTGCACCTTTTATCCTCTCAGCTGTGTGATTAGATTTTGTTGTGCCTTTAATCTTAAATTCCAGACATTTATTGCTCAATTTCAAAATATAAAGCTAACAGAGAAACAACCCCAATACAGTACAAAAATCTTGAGCCACATCTCATTTCTTTATATTTTGTTGGGCAAATGGGAAATGGGTTCAGTGATTTATTGAAACGTCCAAACATGGTAAGGCCAAAACAGAGTTTATTGTTATTCTTCAGCACAGCCTGAACTCTCCTGGGCAGTTTTCTTGTAATTTCTCTAAGTAGTTTTCAGGAATCGTTCTCCAGACCTCTTGAAGGACATTCAAAACTCTTCTTTGGATGTTGGCTGCCTTTGATTCTGATCTCTGTCAAGATGATACTATACTGCTTTCAGGCTCGGGCTCTGTGGAGTCCAGTCCATGATTGATTGTGTTTCATGATTGTGAACAATGGCTCAAGACCACTTTAAAAATAATTTTTTGCTCCTTGGAAATATTACTCTAAGTCAGTAAAGAATATAGAGTATATCAAAGTAAAGTGCACACACATGGCAGTGAAAGCAAGATGTCATCCACTTCCTGTAGTCTTCCTCCCCAAAAGTCTGGCAAATGGTTGTATATCTAAAATTCAGAAACAGCTCTCTCTCTGGAATCCCCTACATGCTGCTGTCAGCTAAACAGACTCTCCTCATGTCATTTATATATTTTGTGTTTGTAATATTTTGTGTCTCAACCAATGCTCCCATAAAAAAAGTCCAGCAAAATCAAATGCTAGAAAATGCCATAATTACTGCTTACAATACAAATAGTCAACCTTATAATTTATTTATCATGTGAAAGCATTGACATCTGTGCTGCCTGTTATAACAACTCTAGTGAACAACAAGGTTGCGCATCCATAAGAAAAGTATCCATTAGCAGTCTGGGATCGAGGATGAGAACACTAAATAAATAAATGTTAACACGGTCCTGTGCCAGAACAGCCTGTGAGTCATTAAATATGATTTCCTAGCATCGAGTGAGCAGGAACGGATGAATAGACAGAAATCTCTATGAAGGCACTGCAGTGGTTATTATTTTGTCTATTTCAATCCTTCAACCTTTCGCTTTTTCTGTTTACAAAATAACCGCAAAGCCAAAGAAGAACTCATTGTAAAGCCTGACCAAAATGACAATTGTAGTAGATAACAAATGTGTTGATATACATATGTGCTAATATTAAAATTTCAGCAAAAGAGGCTTGAAATAAGTCACGTATTGTGCCATCACATATCTAGATCATAGCAGCTCTGACTCCACTATTTACAATACTCTTGAGACTGTTTAAGGGGATGGTGATGTAGAGTAAGGCAGCATTTTCATGATAATTTGCTAACTGGTTCTTAATTTACATTGCTGGAAGGTGTAAAAAACCAATAACCCCATCCCTTTCCCCTTCAGCATACCTTGAGCATACTCTCTTTATATGCATGCACATAAAGAATAATATTAGCCTATATGCAGTATATTGACAGTGAGTTTTTTTTACTCCCTAAATGCTCAGGTTAAATAAATACATAAATAAATAAATAAAGTACACAGAAACGTATAATCGAAATATAATTCATATAGTTGCATCTGCTTATCTATTTGAATATAACATTATAATTCTCAAGCACTCTCCTCGGAAACGATGCATCACATCCAACTTCATAAATTCGTATTTAATCAGATGTTACACAATGCACTAGCATATGTTTTGTGTTTTTGAGCTGTTAAGGTGTTAATTGGGCACCTGTGACTTTGCAAGATGCTCTGAATTGATTGATTGTCATTTTCTTTTTAATCACATTCTTTGTCTCTCTTTATTTTGCGCTACTTCCTGTTTTTGCTTCATTTCTTCCACTTTCTGCCACACCTGTGTCCAATCGACTAATTACTCAACTGGGTGTGTATGTTTGTGTGTATACATGCAATTCCCTTGATCCCTGCCAGGCTGTCTTGCTATTCCCTGTAGTCAAGCATTCCAGCTTTTTCCCAGTGTTCTCTGCACATGTTCATTTTGCTTTAATATTTTCCCTTGTGCATTTCTTGTTTCCTTCTGTTTCTAATTAGCTCTTATTATGAATGACCTGCTTGATTGTTTTGGGTGGTTTGTGCCTTTAGCAGTTATGTTGCCTCTCTCACTGCCTCCGTGTGTGTGACCCTATAATGATGAATGGAAGATCTGGATATTGGAATTTGCCCCCTTCTTTCTGAACTTCCTCTGGAGGGTTTAGTAGCACACCAAACAACCGAATATTACTCTCTATGATGCAGCAATAGTACACTTAAATTATTGATTTCCTCCCTCCCTCAAACACACACTTTTGACACTGTTGTGCTCCATCTTGCATCTATGACTCACAAAAATGCGCACAGGCTAAAATATTTGTGGATCGTGGCCTGATTGTAATGAAGCAGCAAGACTGACTCAGCTGTTTTAAGCCTGTGTGACGGATGGACAGGGTGACAGGGTGTGTGTTGCTAGCTCTACATCAGCAATCCCATGGGGAAGGCCAAGGTGAGAGGAAAAACTCACAGGCCTTTAAATATGCACATAACATACATTAAAATTACAGTTTAACTGAGGCTTCTTCTTCGCCAATGCCATTCAGAGGGCACTCACATGGGAGCGTGCAAAAAGTTTTAAGTGATTGATTACACTGTAATTTGCATCACCCACTGGCAATAAAGACAAAACAACCCTTGCTACTGTAAATAAAGCATTGTAATACTTATATCAGTTTACACATCTCCCTGTGGCTGCTCTATATGTTAGTGTAAACTGGATATATTTCTGGTTTAGAAACAAGTGCAGACAAATCTACTCTGTTAGTTTAACTTCTGAAATAATGAAAGCGGTAACTTATATCTTGACGCAATAATAAAGCTTGGGAAGACTTTGCTTTTCATACTTTTAATATATATTTCTGCTCAAAACTGTCATCTTTATTGCAAGAAATCTCACAAATGACACAAATGATGACATAGCTATCATACTTTCGCTACTGTCTTGTCTATCATGATTTTAACATGGTTTCAGGGTCTTTTCCAAACTGTTAATTAGCAGGTGCATGCTTACTGAATGTGTGGTCCTTAACACCAACATGAACGGCTAATCTTAAAATGTAAGATTATTCATTTTTCCAGCATCTATCGGGGAATAGCTTATCACGTAATTGATTTTAGTTTCTTTTTTCCCTAGTGAAAACCTCACATTCTGGGGCATGTGTAAACGTTTTTAGGAATGCCAGTGTGCATGGACATGTCATAGAGAGCACAGGCAACAAGCATCAGCAACTGTTGAAGGGTGATTGATGGTGCTCTGAATGAAGTGCAGCTTTCTGCAAATGCAGTGTGTCAGCTTGTCTAGCCCATATTTTTAGCCTTCCCTGGTGCATAAGGTTTATTATAGCACGAGGTTTGGAAGGAGCTCAGTGACTTCTCATTCTGAGATCATGTGACATAGTCATGCTGCTACCCACTTTGCATCATTGTTCGCCAGCTTTTGAATTTGGATAAAGCTTGCATTTTAGTTGGGATGCAGTATGTTGTCTTTTCGTTATATTAGGAGTTTGATGTAAGTGAAGATGAAAAGCTGCTGATTTGGAGGTGCAAACAGCAAACGTTTGCTATACGGCTGCAGATTTTGTGTCATGTAGCTGTCCAGACTAATCCAGGCATTTGGGTGATCCCGTAGTTTATGTTACAGTGGTCACCTTAATGTCTGCTTTTTTTAAGATTTACTTACTTTATTTGATTTTCTTACTCAGTGTATCTCACCCTGTGACTCTCTTTCCTGATGTATACTTTATGGAAAATTGCATTTGGCTATCATCTTGGGAGACAAGACATTTGATTTCAGTGCTACTTTAGCGGTGCTTTAACCCCTAGCAGACCTTGTGCTTCAGGCCTGACCCTGATATCAGGAGGGTGCCTCATTGATGAATAGCTCCTTATGTGTTGAAACGCCCCTTCTGATCCTGCACAGAATGCTGAATCATGAGGTGAAGGCTTTATCAACTGGCCTCGTTGAGCAGTCACAGTCCCTCCATCGCACCAGTAGCAATTTGTGGCTGAGAATAATGCCCTTTTTTTCTTAACAGTGGGATGCTAAAATGATTTGCCACTACTGTGAGCCTCTTTTCCAATAAATTTTCAGTATATTTCATCTAATCTGTGTTTCCTTATGAGTGTAAGCTTTAAATCATTAGAATACCAGATTTAATCTTTTGGGTTAAAACACTAATTTCCTTTTTCTCATAATAGATAATCAACTCAGAGCGTGGCACTGTAGTCATTTATGGTATTGCTGTATGACTGCTATTTTTAGGAGCAGCAGTGGTCCTCGTAGTCATAGAGGTGGTTGCTACCTCACAGCTGAAGGTAACCATGCCCTCCTGTGATCTCATCCTCTAATGTATCTTGTGTTTGTCCTCCATGACTTTTCTTTCTTTATCCTCCATCCGCCCCTCTGTGCCTACATCACTCTTTCAGCATGTTGCTCACTGGTATGATGACTCTATACCCACTGGGTGATTAGCAGTGACCCGCTGTCACTAACACAGACTGCACAGTAGGGACACCTCAGTGTGCTCAGAGTAGCGGGTGAGTACAGAGGTGTCAAACATATGGTTTGCAGCCCAAAAAAAGGCCCAACAAAGTGTTCTGAGCAGCCCACTATATAGCTTTGCAGAGTGAAAAATTGCAGAACATTTATTGATAATTACAGATTTTGAATTAAAATACATACATATTCTTACATCATTATATTAATATGAATAAAATATTGTGTTTTTTGTTCTCCAAAACACTACGGTTTAAGGTTTTTTGGCTTTGTAAATCCACTATATCTAAAGCATTAAATGAGACATTTTGAAAATTTTCTCAAGACATCAACATGTGTTTGTACAGTAAAGAAGGGGAATTTTGAGTATAATTTGGGGTTGGATCAGGAAGGGCATCTGGTGTAAAAATCTGCCAAATGAAACATGCTGAGCTGCCCACTGGGGTGAGCCCGTGTGAAGAAGGGGGCAGCTGAAAGTAGCTCATTATGCAACTGTTTTAGTGGTTCAGCCCACTTGAGATCAAGTGGAGCTGTTTGTATGAACTATAAATCAAAATGCGTTTGACACCCCTAGGTTAGATCTTACAGTTGCCACATGTGTGCACAGGTATGCAAACACATCAGCATAAACATGTCACTTTGAATTTTGATCAACAAAATATTACAAGACATTACTCATTATCTCATTAACCCTGTAATCTCTCTTTTTTCTTTTACATACTATGTCAAGTCTTTCACACTATTTTTTCACATTGTAATAAAACTACTTACAGTAGGTAGACACTATGTCAGCGTCCCCAATCCCAGTCCACGAGGGCCGGTGTCCCTGCAGGTTTTAAATGTGTCCTTGATCCATCGCAGCTGATTTAAATGGAGAAATTACCTTCTCAACATGTCTTGAAGTTCTCCAGAGGCCTGGTAATGAACTAATCATATGATCCAGGTGTGTGTCTAAAACCTGCAGGAACACCGGCCCTCGTGGACTGGGATTGGGGACCCCTGCACTATGTTATTGTAGTGAGTGCTTAGACAGCCAAACATTTGTGTTTAAATTGCTCCATGCCTTTCTTTGTACTGTAGGAACATAGTCAAAAATATAGTTTGGTCAGATTGAGTATGGTGTATGGAATACACAGATACATTTTCTTATATTATGTTCAGTGTATTTGATTTGTGCTGTCTTTTGTGAAAGCCTACTCTAATTCTCAGGTCCATCAATCTCCATCCATCCATTGTATGTGTGTGTATGTATGCCAACCTGACAAAGGAGGGAAGTGATATCAAAGAGATTTCTATCCCCAGTGGTCCTGCAAAAGTGTGCAGGAGATTAGCTTTTAGTGTTGGGTGCGGCTTGCTCTGGAGACATTGCAGTGAAAGAAAGACATTTATGAGGATGAATACGAGTGTGGAACATTTTGAATAAACTGTCTAGGCTAGGAGGTGGTCAGGGCGCTGAACAGCTTTTGGCTACTGCTCTTGTGACGTGATTTTTGTCAGCTTAGATGCATATTGCAAACATTCAGCTGACACGTGCGGGCTCGTATGTGTTGGACTCTCTACATCCTGCAGTGAGGAACATATGTCAGCTACTGTGACCGGTTGCTAACAGCAGGGCTGACAATGATGCAGCATGTTGCACTCTGTGTATATACTGACATGTGTGCACATAAAATTGAGCGCACATCTCTGCATTTGTGTGTCTACATTACATTTGTGTGTGTGTGTCAACCTGAGGATCCAGATTATTAGGATTTCACATGCATCCACATACATGTGAACTGTGCATATTTATATTGTGCCTGTCAGGAGGCTTGTGTGTCTTAGTATGTGTCACCTCCAGAGCCCTCTACAGAACTGATTCCTGACATTGGTAATTTGATAGTCAGTCTGTCAACGTCGCGTTGGAGCCGGGAGAACCTGCCCCCCACCCCTCTTCTCATCTATCTCTCCCTCCCAGGCCACAGCCATGATACTCTGACATGTAACATCCAACTGTGCCTTCAGACAACTGAGTCATAAAGCAGTGACTGCACAGTGACTGTTGAGTTTGGTGGTTTTGTTCATATATATATTATATATGCTTTGCTCTAAATACCATTAATGCCAGTCACTTCTGTCATAACATGTCATTATGACTCAGGATTGAAGAGAATATTGGATAACAATAATTTCCATCTTTATGTTAAGATATTGTAAAATTGTTTTTCATATCTCACTTGTCAGTTGTTCTGCCATTCCTCTTAGTTTCCAGACTTGCTTGTGGCGCACTGATGCTCACATACAGATATTTATGAATAGATGAAGGCGAGTGTTTTCTAGCAGCTCAGTTAAAGCAGCATTTCCGTGCTGCTTCACAGTTCAAGAGTTTCACATATGTTTACAAAGGTATGCCTGAATAATCCTCTTTTATTATATTTTGCCCTGCACTTGATTTAAAATACTGACACCCAATTTAGAGAGCATCTAATGCGGATAAACATAACTTTGCATTCATTGAGGTTTATGAGTGTACTGGAATATATACATATGTGAGTCCATGAATCAGTGTAAATAAAATAAACTGAATACACTGAGATGGTCACAAAGAACATACCTTTTATTTTTTACTGCAATTTTGCTAGTTTTATTAATAGAACCATCTAAGGTTTATAAGCGAGGTAGGGTACGGATAAGACATCTGTGCTCCTGTGAAAATGCGAAAATGCTGTCATACAATAAAATACCTCGGCCTTTGCCTAAGATAACCTCAAAATGAGCAAATGACAGATGGGTCAGGGAGGCTGGAGTGATAACCTAACAACTCTGAAACTAAAAGTATTTTAGGTGCACAGTTCTGTGGTGCTATATACATATTTAAGAATAAATAAGGATTTTATGCGCGTATTAAATATTGCACAGTAATGATGATCAAAATGTAGTGGGTAGAGGATAGACTGATATCAACTGATGCACAAGTAGATAGATGGACCATACATGGGTAGACAGACAAACAGATACAGCTATACTTAATGTAATTGATGTAATTCTCAGATTTTTTTTAGTTTAACCAGTGCATCAGTGAGGTGTAACGATTATGCAAATCTGCCTTCTTTTCTTTATCGATGACTCACTGACACTGCATCCCATAAGCACCAGAGGTGCTGCTCTGTATGTGACCGTGACCTCTGATTTCTCTACTTCTGAGAAAATTCACAGTGGTGATTCATCAATGACCCTAATATGGATACGTTTCTTTAACTCGTGACTCTTTTCTTACACTCTTCTTACCTTCTTTCTTTCCTGCTTCAATTCTCCTCAATCTGATTTCTTGTCTACAAGACACAGCATATTTATTTCTTTTTTTGACATTTTTAACTTTGCTATTGAAGCTCAGAATTTGTAAGAGTCTGGGAGTATCATCTAATATGCTGTGTGATCTCTAATGTCGCCAGTGTTCATGGTTCTCATTTTTTCTCCTTCATGCTCCTTGCTACCATTTTTCTATATCCCTTTTTTCCCTTCACTTATTCATTCTGCCATGACTATTTAATATCCTTTATACCATCGTTTATCAGAGGCACAATCCTCGTTTTTGTACCATGTGTACTTTCTTTCCTCCTCCTCCTTCCTGTCATTTGTAACTTCTCCTCCCTTTGCCGACTGCTTCCTCCTGTCATCGTGATTGCTCATTGCCCTTACGGGAGTCACTGGTCGTCTGCAGCTGAGTGCTTTGCATTAGTTATGTGCACATGATTTTCAGACATAATGGCTCCCAGCTTCTCTGTGTTCCCCCCCCCCCCCCCCCCCTTTCCTCATAGTTTTTTATTTTACTTTTCCCTTTTCAAGTTCATGTGTGTTGTCAGTTTTGGCTGTGGGAAAGCTGGCCTCACATTTGATTCTACAAAGCTTTGGTATACAGAAGATTTTGTGGTTTGCTCAGTAACTGCAAAGCACCCTGGTCCATCACCGCCCGACCACTGTACTTGGGATATATGTTTAATTGTTTTGTGGAGCAGAATTTGTTTGGAAGACTGATTGATCGGATGTTTGCTAATTATTAGTTGACAACCTGCAGCTAATATTTAGCTTAGTTTAAAATAAAGACTTGTGCTAAAATAAAATAAATGGTAAATGGACTGCTACAGGTACTTTGACTGAGTGCTTTCACGCTACAAGATAAACCCTTTTGGACCTTAAGTACATGCATTTCATTTTTACTATATACTGCAAGGAGTAACTTAATATTCATGGACAGATAAGAGAGTGACAGAGAGAGTGTTCTTTTCACTTAAATCTCTGCAAGAAGGAAAACAGGTGCATGTCCCAAGATATCAAACTTTTATTTAAATGAGTGATTTAGATGTTCAAGGTGGTGGTACTAGCGAAGCAAATTAAACAGAGCAGCAATTAAGCAGCAATAAGCTCAGCATGGGCTTATGTGTGAGGGAGTATTGAGTTAAAGGCACACTGCTTCTTTGTGTCAGATTTAATACAGCTGTAATCAACTTCTAAATCATGCTGTGCTTATTTTAAAGCATCAGCCTCTCAAAGCTTGGCAATCACAGATAGCTTTGCACTGAGGAAAGTTAATGTCAATTTGGCCAATTAGCTGTGAGTAGAAATACAAGAATGTCTAAACATTCAAAGTTATATTTTTTCCCCATTTATTTAGTGGTCTGTTTTCTAATTTAGTAATGTTGGTTCTGTGGATATCAAGCTTTTATATAAGACATGCATTATTCAGTCTTAACAATTATATAGGCTCAAATCATATATATAAGCTTTTCATTAGCGGTCCTGTCAACAAAAGTCTTGTTCCTATGGTGGTTAAGCCATTTCTCTTCATTTCAATGATATTTTATCTATATAGCACCAAATGACAACAACCGTTGCCTCAAGGTGCTGTTTTTAAACAGTTTCTATGACTCTGTATTTTCTGTGTGCCAGTAAAATACATTTTCAGATTAATTTTGCTGGCAGAGAACTTGGAACTTGACTTTGATACTGGTGGGGAGCCCAGAATGTCAGTGATGACGTCAGGAAGAGACTCTGAGGGACAGCTGTACCCAGCATGCTTTGCTCCTAGCATTTCTGCAGTCCTCATAAATATTGAAAGGTTATGAAAAGAGAGAGAGAGGCACATTGAGGGTGGGGATAGTCTTCACAAAGCTGGGAGAGCCTGGGATGAGGAGAGAGAGGTTAAAAGAGCGATGACAAGAAATGAGTGGAAATGATGGATAGCTGAGCAAATGAAGAAGTGCTTGTGAATTCAGGAGTTCAGGGCCGCCTTGCCATGTCACTTTATTGTCTCTTTCTGTCTGTCTTCTTTTCTGTGCTGTAGGCAGAAATGCCTAATGGGGTAGTCAAATGAAAGCAGAAATCATCCAGTGGCAGGTAGAAATGCAAGTTAAAAGGGAAAAAAATCACTAATAAGTCTGTCACATGAACAGATCTTTCTTGAAATGCCCAATAAAACACAGTACAGTAGTTGAATTCTTACAGTGTGCACATGCAATACAGCCACGCAAAGGATTATTCTCAAGAGGTAGTAGATTATGAATATAGAGTGCAGACTGAAATGAAGAACAATAAATTATTTAACTTAGAAGACGTGGTAACAGTGTTTCTTCTTTATTTTAGTGCATTTTTGCCTTTCTTTGATGATAGTGGAAGAGCTATAGAGACACGTTTTCTGTGCTGGTAGCTCCAATGTTGTTACACATGTCCTTGCAAAATAATAAAATGTATTTTATTGTTTGTTGTCTTTGTAATGGATTCTTGATATAAAAAAAAACATCTGTATTTTGATGTTTTGATGTTCATTTGTTCATTCTATTCATTTTGTATTTGTGCCAAAATTAGAGGAATGGACCAGAACCTTGCTGATACAAAAAGCCCCCTGTCACAACGGATCCTCTAGATCCCCTCAATGTATGAGTCAAAGGTCAAGGTTTTTCTTTCATTTCTGTATGGCTGTATCCTTTATTAGCATTTTCACAAATGTAAGCAGGTTGCATAAGGTTGAAATATTAATCATGCCCTGGACAAAAAATGTCTGTGTATAGTTTATAAACCATAAGCCATTTTGCCACATTTTCTTTTTCCTTGTCTGTGCTTTTGTGTTGTGTGTATTTATATGCTAGCCCCACTACCTACATGTGCTACATGCACATGTGATGTGCATGCATTTAGACATCAAGATAGATATATAAAAAACTAAGAAGAAGCATGCTTTGATTGTAATGGGGTGCAGAAGCAGTGGCCTGACAGAAGCTATAAATATTTCAGAAGCTCTGTTTTAGCATAGAGATAGAGAAGACAACAGGAATATCCTGGTTTTGATGTGTCTCTTCATTTTGGGGGAAGGAAGAATTTGGTACACAGTTAACGTTATTAATCTCAACAAACCGTTTCATCATTTATTCAGTCGTTAACTGCTGTCTTTATTTTTAAAGATACATGTCAGTTAAGCTTCAGATGAGCATATGAACATGGAGCTGTGCAGTTGTGGTTGTGGAGCTGTTTGCTCAAGTTGATGGAGGTCAGTCCTTAACTGGAGCTATTTTATTTTATTCTGTTTCCTTACTTTCTGTCATACATGTAATGTTACAATTCAGCATATTCATATATTAAACATGGCCAAAGTTTGAATTATGAGGTCAGTACGGAGGCCATAAGGAGGGAAATAACACAAATCTGGAAATGAAAAGGATGGGTCCGCTTTAGATTTGTTAATCATCACCACAAAATGTGGTACCTTGAAATTAACTTAGCAATGTGCTAACAACATGACTTTAGTAGGTACAGTCAGTAAATGGTAAATGGACTGATTCTTATATAGTGCACTTTATACAATGTGTCATTCACTTAGTTATGTTCATTCACACTAGCACTTTTTTCTACACCCAAGTGCTTTCTGTCTAATGTTAACATGCATTCCTATTCCAACTGAGAGCTACTTGGGGTTCAGTATCTTGCCCGAGGATACTTTGGCATGCAGAGAGAAGGCAGCCAAGAACCATCTACTTCCTACTTACTGAACTACAGCCACCTCCCAATACTAGTGTTCCCACTAGTCTTGCCAGTCTCTTATTTTGCAGTCATTCATTACTATGAATAGCATGAACATTTCTCAATCTTTCTTAATCTGAAGTCTCAGTCTTTGTGCTTTTACCTACATTTAGATCCAGGATGAATCACTTTCATGCTCACATTATTTGTATTAATGTTCAGATCAAAGCCTATATGTTGCACGACACCATCTCATACTCTGAAACTCTCCATCCATCAGTAATAGATCAGCTCCCACTGTAGAGCCTGCAGGACTCAATCGATTTTTAATTCTCGGGGCTGTGACTTCATCTTGCCAACCATAAGCACACGCTTGAAGTGATGTCCATTTTCCTTGGCAAAAATGTTAAATTATGGCAGCCTAATTATGAGTTAATGCTTTCAATATCATTAGTATGTTAAATTGTCTACATGTTAAGTATTTTATTTAGATACTTCTTAGCTGATGTAAAATCTTTTGGAGTGACACAAAAACTACAAATATAGCCACTTTAAGATGATGGATAGCATCTGTATCTACTTACCTGACAAATACATTCATTCATTAACTAAGTACAACTTTCAGGTATTTTTTTTAAAATCCATCTTATTTTTGTGTTTTAGCCCATCTCACTTGTATGTCACAAAATAACAATTAACAAATTGAAATTTTTATTCAAATATATTCCAGTTTATTTGATTTAATATTGACATAATATGAGATGAGAGGATAATTTATGTATCTGTTTTTATTTACACAGATGTAGATGTCATGAGTCTGTAAAGCAATAGAAAATATATCTTCAGATTAGACTTTTTTAATGTGATTATTCCCATCATTGCTTTTATGAGCTTGTGCGTCTTCTCGTGAAAATATTTTATGCTATCAGACCTACAGGGAACATGGAAAATAAGAAACTGTGCCAGTAATAATATAAATGATAAGTTAGGTGACCTGTTTTATGCACCTGTACTGTGCAGCATACCTCTCACCAGTGATACTGCCATGTGTGGGGGTTTCTTTCTGTTAGGATGGATTGGCTCAGCCTTAGTGTGAGGAGCTTGGACATCTGCTGCTCCTTTGTGTCAAAAGGAGCCAGTTGAGATGCTTATTGCATCTTATTGGGATACCTCCTGGCCACCATCCTTTGGAGGTTTTCTGGGCATGTCCAACTTGGAAACCTGCTGGATAGATTACACATCTCCTCCAGCCTTGGGATGCTTTGAGATCCATCAGGAGGAACTTGAAAGCTTTGCTGGCGAGACAGATGTTTAGAGTTCCCTGCTTGGTGTGTTGCTGTCACGACTCAACTTTGGATAAGCAGAAGCTAATGCCCTGATAGATACATCTGTTTATGGTATTTACAGTATGTTGTACTCATGACTGTGAGATGCACTTGACAGCTGGAGTCTGCAGGGCTTGATCTGTTTTTGTCCTGCTGTCAGTGCATGAAAACCATGTGTAACCATACCTTTGTGTGTTAATCTACCCTCAGTCGTGTCTCTGTGGTTTGTTATATTTCTTTTCTGTTCCTATTTTATGTGTGTGTAAGTTTGCCTGGGAATCTGTCTTCTGTGGTAGAAGTGGGTCTTTGTTTAAACCCAAGAGGATTCATTACTGTGATCTATCTCCCTCCCTGTTGGTGCTAACACTAACATACTGTGGCGTCTGTGCAGCTATTTTTAGTTTTGGTTTGTGTGTTTGAAGGTAATTTGTCCTGGTATGCTTTTTTTATCATTATATGAATGAACGTCTTGTTTGTGCTCACTATTATTCCATCTACAACAGATATTTGTGTCCAGTATTTATCACAATAGACCTCAAATATGCTGCTTAAGATCATCCATGATTGGTTTTGAATATTTTTCTTGATTATTGAGCTTCTACACCTACCCTCCTAACTGATATATGCCTTTGTATCTTTCCATCTTAATTTTTATCTCTCCATATTTGCACATAAATTAGGGCTTGTTGTATTATGTTTAAATTATGTTGACTTGCTCTTATTAAAGGACCATAGTTTTACATTTTTGTTCTTATTTGATTTTGTTTTCAATTTTGTCTAGGTTCAGTTACTTTCCAGAACAGATTTAGTTCAGTTTAGTTCTTTACTGTTCGAGAATGTTTTGTTTAAGTTACAGTGATACAGTGGCTTTTATACGGTGGCCCTGCAACTGGTCCGTCGGGTTATTGTCTCCCCAGAAACACTTCCCTTACGCTTTTGAAAATCTGTTTTTTTCCTATTTCTGTTGTCATTTTTCCTATTTCCGTTGTGTTTTGTGTGCTTTTGCCGTGTTTTTCTTTTTGCTGATGTTTTCTTAAGTTGCAGTCCGTTTGGCCTCTCAGGGCCACTGTACTTTTAAGCCTGTAAAGACGAAGTGATTGAAGTGCAGAACTTCAGTTTTAATTTTTAAGGTGTCTAATGCAAGTGGTCAACTGACATGGTAAATGGACTGATTCTTATATAGCACTTTTCTACTCTCCTGGAGTACTCAAAGCGCTCTATACAACATGCCACATTCACCCAATTAACTACTCAAGTATGAATTCATACACATTCATACTCCGATGGACGCATCGGAGAGCAGTTTGGAGTTAGTATCTTAGTATCAAACTGCTATCGAACCACTAACTTCACAACATCTAACCAAGTCAAGAACACTTTCAAGGAGGTAGATGCTTCATTATCAAGATCTACATTTAAAAAATACCATCAAAAATTGAAATACCACAAAGTACAAACCATTGGTTATGCTCAAGAATAAGAAGACCAGATTAGACTTTACAAGAAAACATCTAAAAGAGCCTGCTCAGTCCTAGAAAAATGTCTTTGGATAGATGAAAGCCAAATTAGCTTTACTAGAATGATGGGAAGAGAAGGGTATGAACTAGGAAAGGGATGCCTCATGATCCAAAGCAGATCACATTATCTGACTAACAGGATGAAGGCAATGCTATGGCATGAGCATGTAAGGCAGCCCGGTGAACCGGGTTGCTAGTGGTTATTGGTGATGTGAATCCTGAAAGGTAACAGGATGAATTCTGAAGTGTATGGGCCTATACTCTGAGACGAATGCTGCGAAATGGATCACAAAGAGCTTCAAAGTGCAAATGAATAGTAATACAAAGCATAAATGCAACCCAAGAGGTTTTCAAGGCAAAGAAAACATATTTTTCAATAACAAAGTCAGTGACCTGATCTCAACCCAACAGAACATGTCGTTCAGTTTCTGCAGGCAAAACTGAAACCAAAAAGATCCACAAACAAGCAGCAACTGAAGATGATTGTAGCCAAGGCTTAGCAGGGCGTCTCAAGGTTTGGAAAAACAGCATTTGAATGTCCATTTGGAGTTCTAGACTTCAGGCAGGCACTGACTGCAAAGGATTTTCATACAAATACAAAAAATGTTAGTTTGTCCAATTAATTTTGCACATCTAAAAATAGCTGTAATTCCTGAGGACTTAATGCAGTAATTTCGTCAAATTACGGTCAAATCACTGCTGAAAGTCTGCACTTCAATCCCAAATGCTTAATTTTCCAAAAAAAATATGTATCTAACTGCGTCCATGCACATGCAAAAGTTCCAGTGTGGAGGAGACGAGATGCATGTTTAACTGTTGGAACAAGTCTCAACTTTAAGTGACACAAGAACTCATTTCAAAATAAGATGTGACAGGCGCTGTCACTACGATAAGTACAGACATCCAGTGTTCTGCCAGTGACTAACGTCAAATACCCACAGCACAGAAAGTCAACAAAACGCTTCCAGTACAGACTTTGTGATATTTAGAGTTTCATGATCTATATCTTCCTTCTCAAAATCACCTGGGGAAAAGCTAAATGCTAGAATTGTGCACTTGATACTGCAAAACTTTATTTGGCATTTACACCGCTGTCTCAGAACATTAAATTAGTCACATACATGTAAAACTAAGACCAGCAACAGCTTATTTAGCAGATTATATTTTTCCCTCCCCATGCTCCATGACTCATTGCCATTCGTGTCTTAACATTTCTCATCTTGTAGGAAATGAGGTGTTACTCATGCAGTTCCTGTCCCTTCTAATAGACTATTCCTGCATATTTGCATTAGTGTGTATGCATATATTTATCTTGCATGGGTGCCTTTTTGCTTTAATTTCCATGTGTGTGAAGTCATGGGACTTTTGCTTCAGTTTTCTCTGCCTCTGTATTTTCTTTCTGAAGTCTTTGCTTTCATAGCTTTTGTTATGCAAAATTTGGCTACAGTACTTTTTTGGGAGCGTAGGTTGATGAAAGTAGGTTTGATGTGATGGCAAGATTTTGTGTGTTTAAGAACCTTGACATAAGAGCTTTTCAAACGTTGCATCCTACCAAGAACTTTGCTCAGCATTGACCTCTGTATTAGGTCCTGTTTTGGCTTCTGAGAGGTTAGCCAAACCCTGGGGAGTAAATAAGAAAGTTGTATTCAAAGTATGTACACTTGTTTCTTTCATACTTTGTATGTGTTTGTCCATAAGTTGTAGTGGGATTCCTTGAGGTTTTGCAAAGATCATCTTTCTGCCTCCCTTAAGTCACCAGTTAGTATTTCAGGTGAAGATATTGAATTTTCACATATACGCACAGCATATCAGCGCCCGAGGAATATTGTAGTATTTAAGTTCATTCAAAATTCAGATTTTAAGACAAACTAATTGGATTTATTGTTTTGTAGTATATTGTACAATGACTGTGTGTTATTGTGCCGTTTGTAATGAATTTAAAACTGCTGTCAAATACTTGTCGTAGACTTGCGACATGCATAGACAGTGGAGTGGGAGATACATGCTCCTATTTTATCATTTTTCTAGAATATTTGTGATTATCATATTTCTGATGACAGATAAAAAAAATACTCAATGTTTTATTCATTTTTGCAGCTTGCAGGCAGCAGCATTTATAAGTATAAAAGTAAATAAAGCATTTGCAATCCTCCTTTTCGAGTGGTGGACCTTGAGGCTTCATAATATCACTTGGTGATGTCACAGTGGCTACATTCTTACTTTAAACTGCGAGCTTTAAAAACAATGAAAATGTATATTTTAGAAAATAATTAGTCGCATAACTATTTGTTTTTATATATAAATTAGTAAAAAAAATTGTGTCTTTTATGACCTCCAAAAATTGAAGAAGAAGAAGCCTCCCACAAATGATTGTTTCCTCCTGACAAACTTATCTTCAGATGTTTAGCTTGATAAAGCTGAAAACTAAGAGGTGAACAAGCAAACTTACTGTAAGAGACAGTTTTCTGACGTTAATATTTCTTGACCTTGACAATACAAATTACATCTGAAATATAAGTCTGAAATCGCCTGCATAGCATCAAATTATATTCATTTACTGGGTGATAATTAGCTTACTACATATCACACTACATATCACTACATTTTGATTAAAACTTGAATATATGGAATTGGACCTTGAATATACTGAGTGAACCTGAAACAGTGACATTTGTCAGTAACTGCAAACTTTTAAGCAGTAGTGCAGCTATCACCATGTCTCTTCTTAAATACATCATTGAATTCAGTACCTTTTTAACTGTCACTTCTACTGTGTCTACTTCTACATCTACTGTTTATCTAGAAGGATGTGCAGGATAAAGTGTGAAATTAAAAAAAAGCTAATAAAACAATAACAAAGAAGAATAACTGGCACTAGTAAATGTGTTGCAGAGCAACAGCAACACAAACAGCATAAAACACAATGGGGAACACATGAATATGGGGAAAACACTGAAGAATGTGAGGAGGGAAGCAGAAGCGAAGTGGTGCAGAATGGGTTTTTGGATTTTTCATTTTCAGCTAAATGTGGTCAGTTCATGCCTCATGCTGTGGCTGGGTCTATTCACCTGACCAACACTCATTAACAAAATAATTTGCCACATGAAAAATGCACATAGAAAATGGCTTCATTTAACAATGGTGCAGAGTCATTGGGAAGAAGAAAGGGGATGCAGGTGTAGACTGTTATCAGTAATATTATGACACCAAGATAAATGAGGCAAAGGACCGAGATCTGAAATGGCTTTTGGTTGTAGAATAAATCATAGCGTAATATACGTATGATAAATACATTTAGCTGAACACCAGGGTTCAGGACCACACTTCTTTTGTGATGAGTCTTTGCTAGAACCCATTTGATCGTGACAGCAATTGTGTAAAATAATGTGACGAGCAACCTTGATCAGCTTGATAAGCAGGTACTATGAGGTTATAAAACTGGGGGATTATACACCAGTTTTGGCGTATAATTGGCGACCGTGGTTCAGGTGGTTGGAAAGCTCATCTGTAACCGGAAGGTTGCCGGTTCGATCCCCCAGCTCTCTCTGTCCTGGTCATTGTGTCTTTGGGCAAGACACTTCACCCTACTGGTGTTGGGCCGATGGCGCGATATGGCAGCCTCGCTTCTGTCAGTCTGCCCCAGGGCAGCTGTGGCTACAACTGTGGTTTGCCTGCATCAGTGTGTGGATGTGAGAGTGAATGAATAGTGGAATTGTAAAGCGCTTTGGATGCCTAGGAAAGCGCGATATAAATGCAATCCATTATTATTATTATTATTAATAACAGCCACGCCTTTTCAAACTTGATGCAGGTTAACCAGCATCCCCTGTTCTCACAGGATATTTGCATTGATCAGATATTATCTATGCTGGCACAGTAAAATAATCAAGATTTAAATAGCTGGGCCCTACACTGCTGCTTGAAAAGCTGAACTTCTCCCTGAAGACATGTAAAGGAAAAACAGCAAAGCTACAGAACCAAAATTCAGCACGCATGAAATGCCTCACAAGTTTCACAAGCTGCAGTGTGAAGTTGAAAAGAGCAACTGTAATTGTTTGTATTAGAAAAAAACTCATCTGGAAAAACAGGTTACCACATTCTGTAAAGACAGAGTAATTATCATGTACTATTTAAAATATCTTCTCTGCTCACTTTCTTTCCAGTTCCTAAAGATAGAATATTCATAAGAGACTCTCCATAATGTGACAGACACCTACAATGTACACAGTACCAGCACACTGGATTGTTAAATAGGAAGGCTCCTGTCACTGATAGTGAGTCTTTGAAGTCCTGTCTCTCAGCTCTGCTGTGCACAACTGCTGTCTAGCTCTTATGTTCAAAGTAAAGAGACCAGATGAATAGATAATACAATATTATCCTTCAAATACACAGTCAGGAAGATAAGAGTAACAGGTAACATGTATAATATTTATAGTATCGTCAAATGCATTTACACAAATCCCGTACCAGTTAAACAATAGATTGGTGCCAAGATAGATGCCTGTGCTGACTTCAGGGCACTTAGAGTAACATGAACAAATCGAGCTCCTCTAAGAGTTGATGTCTTTCCTCCTTGGTATTATGTTAAAACACACCTGAATGCTCCAGACCTGCAAACTGACAAAACATCTGCTTTTTTACCCACTTATTTGCTGATGATCAGTCAATGAAGCGCATTCAATTAGCAGCACCTGGCTGCCACATTCCCTCTTAATTCCTATGGAAGCAGTCAATGTGTACCTTTTCACAGGACTGCATGGAATCCTGTAAAAGTGTTATTTTTCACATGAGCTGTGAGGAGAGAAGAAAAGATGACTCAGTAACTTGAAAAGGGCAAGCATATCTTTAAGCAGTTCAGCCTAATTAAAGTACTTGGGAATAACAGCTCAAACTGGTGGTGACAAGGGTGGAGAGAGGGTCAAGAGTGCAGTACACTGCATAACATTTCTCCTTCACAGCGTTGAATCATTTCATTGTGCAGGTCAGTTGTATTACATTGTTTGCTGATAAATGAAATCGGGGTGGGCGTACAAACACTGACACACAATGAGATACAAACCACAGGAGCTTTCCTGCCTGAGATCAGACAGGCAGACAGCGGAGCTTGTGATGAAGCGTGCTATGAATGCCAGCCCAATGCAGAGTGTGGGCGAAACACGAATGGAAGGAGTCTGACATTTTAAGCCTCTTACAGAGGGCAGAGAAGCAGTGAATGTGCAGTAGTATCATATTCCTGCATATTGCCCTGTGTCTTGCCTTGAAGGGTAGTTATGTTATTATAATGGATTAAGATGTGTAACCTGACTGAGGCTCTTAGAGTAACTACAGCTTGATAGCAAGGATAATGTTGGAGGATCAGTTAATATTGAAGAATCTTTGCATATTGTTGCTCTTTTTACAATTTCACAAATAAGCAATTTAGTCATCAGTCATCGCTGTTATGTGAAAGTTTTTAAATGCACAGAAACACAGTGATTTGTATTCACCTGCGTGCTCGCTTCCTCCTCTCCTCCACCTTCTGCAGGCAGATGCAGCCACCAGCTTTCTGCGCGCAGCTCGTTCAGGGAACCTGGACAAGGCGCTCGATCACATCAAGAATGGAATCGACATCAACACAGCTAATCAAGTAAGACAGTTTCAGTCAATTCACTGGAACAGCCATCAAAAATCTGCTTACGTTTGTGCCTGTGTGTGTGTGTTTAAGAAAAAATGGCAGCCACTGGTTTCTATAAACAAAAAAGGCAAAACAGGGCTCATATCAAAATCTGTTACAACATTTAAATAAGTGGTACAAAAATGGTTACATTGCAGCATTACTCTATTTGGTTTTGCTTTTTGAAATGCAAAGAAATTAAAAATTAGCCAGAAATAGATAATGGCTCAACTTATCTTGGTGACCGCACCGTATATAAATATATAAATGTATGAATATACCAACACAAGTGATTTGATTGGAAGAAAAACAAAATAAAATAAACATCTGAAAACTGGGTCTAAAGAAACAAAAACAAGAAAGGGTGCTGGGCCAGTCATGCAATGGGCTGTAGGACCCAGAACTTCCCTTACTAAACTAATGAACTAAGAAGGCTAAAATAACAAGTAAAGCCACAAAAAACAGACTGCTAGCTCATCCGTTACTCCACGTGGTGTACCTAGGAGAAAATGAGGAACAGAGGAGACAGGGGAGCAGGAAAGAGAAAAGCAGGCAGGAGAAAGCAAATAAAAGAGGAGAGTGTATAACAAGGTCTCACTGCTGAGCCTTTTTCTCAGTGAGATCTTCCCTAGATCAGTCAACATGCATTCTGGAAAAATGGACAACCTATAGCAATCTATTATCGGTACAAGTGAATTAGCTTTGACTGATCTAATAATCATACCTTTCTTTTTCCAAATCCACCATGGAGTTAGTATTGGAGTAATAAACATTTCAGTGCACTGTTAAAAGTGAAAGAGTACCACTGAACAAGAGCACATAATAGGAGCAGACCGAGCTTTATTGTTTGGTCTCTTAATGTTTCTCAGGAGAAATTTCTACCAGTGCAGTAAAGAAATTTGTGACACTTAATGTGCCCTTGCACATCTCTTGCCCTCCTGTTTATTTATAACTTGCTCTAGGGCAGCATGTTGGGAACGAGTTTTGTCTGCTTGTACTGTTTCCTTTAATCACTTCTTGCAAGATACCTTTTACAAAATATCACACCATTATACTATTTTTGGGATAAATGGGACCTGTAATTACACCATTGAGCCAAACCTTTAGGAAGATCCATCCTTGATATGATAAAACCCTGATAACTAATTTAAAAAATCTTTAAACCATCATTAAAGTATTCTCAGCAAGATTATGGATAAAAGTAGAATATATACACATGAGTGAATGGTGAAGTTTTTACACCAAGGCAAATTCTACTAGTAAAATATACTCACTAACTACTGTCGCAGGTATACTATGCTGGTAGTAGGTTGGACTCCCTTTTGCCTGCAGAACCTTAAATATTCATGTTAGAGATTCAAAACATTGCTGGAAAGATTCCTCAGAGCCTTTAGTCCATATTGACATGATGAGCATCACACAGTTTTGAGCTTTCTGAGACTGTGAGTTATCATGCTGGATGCAGCCATCACAAGACGGTCATAAGGGGACAGACATGATCAGCAATAATACTCAGGCAGGCTGTGGTATATAATCAATCCTCAGTTATTTCTTATGAAGCCCAAAGCGTGACAAGAAAATATCCTTAACACATCACACCACTGAAAAACGGGACAGATCGCTTTTTTTACGCTGTTTACTCGAAATTCTGACCCTGCCATCTGAATATCTCAGCAGAAAATGAAACTCATCAGACCAGCCAACGTTTTTCCCATATTCTTGCACGTGCCTGTGCACGGTAGCTAACAAGAGTGGCACTGAGTGTGGTCTTTTGCCACTATACCCCATCTGCTTCAAAGTTTGACTTCATACATGGTTCTCAGCATATACTGGCTGTAATGAGGGGCTATTTGAGTTACTGTTGCCATCTTATAAAGTCAAAGCATACTGTCCATTCTCCCCTTACCTTTGACATCAACAACTGGATTTTCTCTTATTCTGATCATTTTCTGCAAACCCTAAAGTTGGTTGTGTGGGAAAGTCCCAATAGATCATGTGTCTTGGTAGCTTTTCAGTCATCCAGCTAATGTTGAGTGCTTTCACGTGTCATCAAGAGGTTTCTTCAGTTCTAAACTACGGATGAAGAGTCTGAGGTATGCAACCCCCCTTGAAAATGGTGTTGAAGGTCATTGACCCACTATTAACCTCGTAAGTCGTCACATGATGCAAGCTGTGAAAAAAAGCATTGAACATTAGCATCGCAGGGGCCAAGGTCTGAAACCTCTGCAAGACATTTTGAGCTACTAAGGTCACCTGAGGAACGCAGGATGGGTTGAAACGCAGTGAATCAGCAGTTTCTGTAATACTTAAATCAGCCAGTCTGGCACCAACCACCATGACACATTCAAAGTCACTTCAGTTAATTTTCTTCCCGATTCTGAGCCTCTGAACTTCAGCAGGTCATCTTGACCATGTCTAAATGCACTGAGCTACTGCCTTGTGATTTGCTGATTTTATATTTACATTAATGAGCAGTTGAACAGGCATACTTAATCAAGTAGCCAGTAAGTATATGTACTCAAATCTGTACTGTAAGTACTTTTCCTTGATGATTAATGTTTCATATACAGGATGACTAGCTTAAAGAATTTAATTATAAATAAAAAATGGAAAGATTGATGTAATTTCCCTACAACATATATAGTACTGTAGCTCTTTAGCACTAAACTGTAGGAAAAAAAGGTTTTCCCTTGCTAAGAATATTATTACAAAACAAGCTAAATGGATAATTGCAGTTTATTTTCATTCTATTTTGCCATTAAACAAACTTCATAGATTTTTGTCATTAGAGGAATACTTAACGCCATACCATTATTTCACTGTTATCAGTGGGGTGCTATTTTGCAAAATCAGCAAAGGATTTAAATATAAACCAAAAAGAAAATTAACTATTCATGACTCCTAGACACCCTGGGTTTCTTTCATTTTGTAAAGTAGGGTATATTAATATTTAAGTACAGTTGTGGTCAAAAGTTCACATATGCTCATCATGGTCATGAATGCCATGATAATTTGGGATTTTTAATGATTTTGTTGAACTGTTTTCCGGGGTGGAATGACTACATAACACGTCTTTAATGACTAGAAAATCCGAATTGGGTGCACAAGGTTGAATTTTGGGGCGGGTGGTTATAATCCACACACAGTCAGATATATATAAATATACACCCCAACTAATATTTGGTTACATTTCCCACTTTAGATAGCCATCAACAAGCTTCTGGCATAAGCCTGGCTGGATATTTGACCACTCTACTTGGAAGATGGGGTTAATTTACAGTTGGGGAAATGATTATTTGAACCCCTGCTAAATTTGTAAGTTTGATCAATTACAAAGAAATGAAGAGTGTCTAATTTTATGATAGTTTTGTTTTACTGGAGAGAGAGCGAGAATACCAACCAAAAATCCAGGAAAAAACATATTACATAAAAGTTTGTTTAGGCTGGCTGTGGCATGGGATGATTTTTAGTGAATGACGAATGCTTTTATACATGGATAAAACACCGCTGCTGAAATGTAAGTCATTTTTGACAGTTAATGTTTACTCTCAGTATGTGATGCACTACTGATGGAGGTAATGCAATTCAATTTTATTTTATATCACCAAATCACAACAACAGCTGCCTCAAGGTGCTTTATATAAGGTAAAGACTTTATATAAGGTAAAGACTTTATATAAGGTAAAGACAATAATACAAAACAGACAGAAAAAACCCAACAATTATAAGGCCCCTATGGTCAAGCGCTTTGGCGACAGTGGGAAGGAAAAACTCACTTTTACCAGGAAGATACCTCAAACAGAACCAGCCTTAGGGACTGGTGGCCATCTGTCGTGACCATTTGGGGTGAGGGAAGGAAGAGTAACACACAAATAAAATAACAGTGGATGTGCAGTGGATTTCACTAATCACTGTGGGTCACACTTCAAAATGAGAATTGCATCAGTACATATTACACATTACATTACACAGAGTTTGTAATTGCAGAGACAACTCCATTCATTTTGGGAGTGTCATTTTCAAGCAGGAAGCTCAGAAAGCCCTTTGGTTTGCTTTGGTTTGGTAGTGTGGGGCATTTAATAAACTCAGATTTATTTCACAGGCCTGGATTGGAAAAGTTAAGTAAAAAAAGTAAAAGAAAAGTTAGATGTCTTTGATTATGATGGTTTCCTGGTCATATACAAGGAATATACAAATATACAAAAGTGACGCCATATACAATGGTGTCACTTTTTTTTCCTTTATATTCTTTGAAAACAAAAAATATGTCATTAAAAATGCATACTCAGGCCAGTGTGAAATTGTCAGTCTTCAGTATTTAGAATATTTGCATTTCATCATTATTGGCTGGTTAGCTTGCAGGTGCGGTAGAGGAGCACTTGGTGATTTCATGGGCAGAAATCTCTATGCAGCCCTACAGCCACACCAGAGAGCAGGATTTGACCTGGAAGCCTTGGTTGCTCAGTAGTTACTATTATTAATAGGATCTAAAAAAATTGGATTTAATACCCACAATTCTGATCATTTTTAAGTTATTAAATATTGTTTTTTATCTTATGTTTATTTGTTTAGTGTTACATTGATGTATTTTTGCTCATGATGAAAGCAAGGGCAGACATGGTATATTTATATATGATATATATTATATGTGATTCTGCAGCAATGATCTGGCCTTGCTACAGAAATACAGACTGTTCTTGGTTTACCTGTACCTACCTAACTAATTTCCATAGCTGTTCCATTATTCGTGTTATGATGAAAAAAGAAAATAAATCTCACCCTGTAGCTGCTTCAATCACATCTACACACAGCAGACATTCACACGTTACAGTGTGTGTAATTGCCTTTGATACAAAGTGTGTTTCCCATCAGAGCGCATGCTCGCAGAGATGCTCTGTTACCCATTTGAATTGAGTGACACTGCAGTATGATCAGAAGTCTGAGAGTTTGTGGATCACTGAGACTCCTGGTGGCCAGATTGTTTACTACAGGCAGACTGCATCTTCTACAAACATCAGTAATTCACTGTGCAACTAAGCTGCCACAAAAAAGACAGATAATCACAAAGAGAGACAAACCATGCTGAGATAAAACAGCTGTCTCATCAGAAAGTTCATTTTTTCAGAACTGAGCCCTCGTGCTGTCACAGTGGGTTTATCCGTTATTTTTAGAGACACTCTAACTAGACAAGTGATGTTCTGCACAGCTAGAGAAAGTGAGCATATGTTGCTGCACTCACAGGGGTATAGGAGTGAAGAATACCACTTCTATCCTCTCCTCTTGTGGCTTCCTAATTACCTGTCAATGAAGTGGGTGGAGTTAGAACCGATGGAGTACTGCATAAGCTTTGGAGTCTGATTATGTTCAGCAGCAAGTCCTACACATTATACTCAAACCACAGCATGGATAGCATATTGTTTCCTTTTCTCAAAGGTCATAAAATGCTTTCATGTCTAAGCTTTACTATTATAGCTTTGGTGGGAGCTGTTTGTGTAACTAAATCTCTCCGTTTCCTCCTTAAGAATGGTCTTAACGGGTTACACCTCGCCTCCAAAGAAGGCCACGTCAAAATGGTCTTGGAATTACTCCATTCTGGCATTGAGCTGGAAGCAACTACAAAGGTACTTTTTTTTCTGTTCTCTCTGTTTCTATGTTTCCAACTTGAAATGAGTGAATTGTGGTAACTGCCACACTTTTCCAAAACTTGTCTTATTTTACTATTTTAACTCAGGGTTTGTTTAGTTGAGTTGAGTTGTAAATACTGGGACCAATGGAAAACTACACTTACAATACAGATACACAACATTTTTTTATGTAATACTTTTGTATTTAACACAGTTTAAATAGACAGTTTAAATGTTTCTCATTTATACCAAAGGTATTTATTGATGAACAACTAAAGAAACTAAAACAAAGTTTTCCTGCTTTTAGTCGGTACAGCTTTTTTAATCTTATACACACTACACAGACTAGATTTCACTGTTGAGTTCTCAGTGTAGCGATCTAGGCCATTAGGCTGTAATAATTGCCCTCTCACTCACTTTAATTTTCTTTTCTCGCCTTCTCTGTGGTTTTTTTATGTGACCTCAAGAAAGGGAACACTGCTCTCCATATCGCAGCGCTGGCAGGGCAGGAGAAGGTGGTGGCTGAGCTCGTCAACTATGGTGCCAATGTTAATGCCCAGTCACATGTGAGTCGCCCCAAGCTGTGTAGAAGGGTTGAACGTATGAGCCAAGTGTGTCGAGTGTGTGTGTATGTGCATTTGTGCGTGTTTTGTTCCTGTTGAATATGTGTCACAGCAGCTGATAAGTCATTTCTCTGCATATTTATATATAGTATCTGTACTCATAAACATGTGTGTGTCTGTGTCCTTGGAGAGATAAGCACCTGTTTTGTATCCAGTACTTTACCCATAAAGGTAAAGGTAGGATGCTTTTAAAAACTGATACAATTTTTTATTTTTGCAATTTTTATTCATCATTAACCTTTTAAAAAAGTGCAGTACAAAATTTTCTGACACCTCTTTGCTTTAAAGACAGAACCAATTCTGCTGGATGCAGTTAATAATTAATAGGCAGGATTGTTTGGGGCATTTTGGACAAGTTACCAAACTTTAGCTGTATCAGTGTCCTCTGTCCATTCATGTAATCTAAGGCTAACTGCATAATGTTTGGATTAGGCCTCTATGAAAATAGTTATTCATGACTCAGGCTTTGGATTGTTGTTCATAACTGCTCTAACTTTTGCATAGTAGTATACATGTGTATGCATATGTGTGTTTGTTTTCTGACATCACCACTTGCAGTATAGGTGGATGCCCATGTCTTGTGTGTTTTTTCTACAAAATGTATTTATGTCCCAACAGAAAGGGTTCAGTCCTCTCTACATGGCAGCACAGGAGAACCATTTAGAAGTGGTCAAATTTCTGCTTGAAAATGGTGCCAATCAAAGTCTCCCAACTGAGGTATGTGTCTTTCAACAGCCTGTTTATTGTTGGGTGTTTCCTGACAAACCACACTGATGATGGGTCTTTACTATAAGAAACTGTAGGATGTGTAAAGTAGTCAACAATTGTGCCAATGTGAGAGGGTTTACCAAACGGAAACACATCAGAGGATTTTTTTTGAAGTATTTTTATCTATACCTGAGTCTCTGAAACTTTATTTCCTTAATTAACAACAACAAAACTATAATTGTCAACAAACATTGCGGGATCATGTAATTACAGTTAACAATAAGAAATAAATAGGAACATATTAAGTGTTTATAATTGATAGAACAAACAGAAATTGTCGGGCAAGAGGATATAACATGTAATTCTGGAACTGCTCAAACAATGTGAAATCACATTGTCTCTAACATACCTTCTCCCTTTATTATGCCTGCTCTCATTCCATTTTGTTTTGGCGTACCTTTTCTGTCACCTATCAATGTACATACTTGAATCGGTGTGTTGCACAGTTTTCATTGTAAGAGTCCTACAAAAAAATAGTTGCAGTCTATTTTTAGTGACAAAAAAGTGGTTTGTCCTTTAATTAACCTCCTCTTCATCTTCTCTCCTCTCAGTTTCTCTTCTGCTCATTGTCCCCTCCCTCAGGATGGCTTCACTCCCCTTGCAGTGGCCCTACAGCAGGGCCACGAAAACGTAGTGGCACTGCTCATCAACTATGGCACCAAGGGCAAGGTCCGCCTCCCTGCCCTGCACATTGCTGCAAGAAACGATGACACGCGCACTGCTGCAGTTCTCCTGCAGAACGACCCCAACCCCGATGTTCTTAGCAAGGTATGCATTCACTGAGTATGGGTAAACTAAACTGTCACTAAGTCAGTCAAAAAGAAAAGATGTTGCATGAGCACAAAAATGCAGCTGATAAGGAAGTTCTTTCAATTAATTATACACATTTAACCCTGGAGAACCAATGGGGTCGGCTCTGACCTCATTGGTTCTCCAGGGTTAAGGAAAAGTCTGTAATCTCCTTCCTTCTTTTATCTGTAAACCTTTCACATTGTCCTTATTTAGTAAATATTTTTAAACCATTGCTTGTTAATGCCCATTGTGTGTCTGTCTCTCTCTTTCTCTTTAGACTGGTTTCACACCTCTGCATATTGCAGCTCACTATGAAAATATGAGTGTAGCCCAGCTGCTGCTGAACAGAGGAGCGAATGTAAACTTTACCCCCAAGGTCAGTTTAATATTATAAAACAGAACGATTTGCTTTTCTATATATATATCTACATGCAGAAGCTTTTAATATAAATATAGCTGGGATATAAATTATACTATAAGCATAAAACTGACTTGATTTATTAACTTTCTATTGTTTAGAATGGCATCACACCCCTTCATATAGCCTCTAGGAGGGGCAACGTAATGATGGTCAGACTATTGCTGGACAGAGGAGCACAGATTGATGCCAAAACTAAGGTACTAAGCTGCAATTTAACATCTTCTACATTTCCCAGCCTGATTTTGGAGTTTCTTAGTCTGCACTTCATGGTGTTTATTTCTTGTCTAATTTGCTTCACTTCTCTCTTTGTAGGATGAGCTGACTCCTCTCCACTGTGCAGCTAGGAATGGTCATGTTCGCATTATTGAGATCCTGCTAGAACACGGTGCTCCCATCCAGGCTAAAACCAAGGTAGGTGGATTTTGTGAAATATTGCACTATGGCTGATCTATGGAGGTATGCTCTGTGGAAAAGAGGACTGAAAGTCATTAGAAGCAACCACCAGAGGTGGCGAAGTTAGATGAGTTCTAATACCTGGAGTCAACCATCCAAAGTAACAGACAGTGAACAAGAGAGGTGAAGAACAGAGTGCAAACAGGGTGGACAGAGGAATAGCAGCAAGAGTGAAAGGGAAGGTTTTAAAGTTGTGAGACCAGCCATGATGTTTGTTTGGAGAAAATGGTAAGTGACAAAAAGACAGGAGGCAGATACGAAGGCGGCAGAGTTGAAGATGCTTAGATTTTCATTGTCCATAACAAAAGTTTGTCTATTAGAGTGACAGCTCAGGTTCAACAGTTTGGAGACACAGTTAGAGAGGCAAGCCTGAGGTGATTTGGGCATGTGAAGAGGAGGTATAGTGGATATATTGGACAAAGATGGACATTGGTTAAATATAGAGCTGCCAGACAGGATGACAAGAGGAACACTCCAGAACTTCATCCATGAACGGAAGTTCATGGATGAAGTGAAGGAGAAGTTTGGTGTGACAGATGAGCATACTACAAATAGGGTGAGATTCCTGACAGAAGGAGAAGCAATCACTATGGCTGCATGTTTCATTAATGTGGGGTCTTTTCCACATTTAGCTACTGAGAAAATCCCATGATGACTCAGTCAGCGTCAACTCTCCAACCTGCTCTGCCTCCATATGGCCTACAGTTGATCACTGGAGTCCCTATCGTATTGTTCTCTCCTACAGAATGGTCTGTCCCCCATCCACATGGCAGCTCAGGGGGATCACATGGACTGTGTCAGGCAGCTACTCCAGTACAATGCTGAGATTGATGATATCACACTCGACCATTTAACTCCTCTTCATGTAGCAGCCCACTGCGGTCACCATCGCATGGCCAAAGTTCTCCTGGACAAGGGGGCCAAAGCCAATGCACGGGCTCTGGTGAGTAACCGTTTGCATTGGAGATAATTTCTATTAAGTTACTGTGGAAAGTTTTAGGCAATGAATGTGATCTCTATGGCATTCATACATTCTAGGATCTTATGTTAATGAGGAACTAACTGTAGCAGTAATTTGATATTCTCAGTTTCTCAAAGTTGACATAAACTCAGCTCACATTGCTTTGTCTTCTGCCCTTAAATGAGTTATAGTTATTGTCAGTTCAGCGAACTTCTAAATTAGTAAAAAAAATAATAAATCATTATATTAAGTCCTTTAAAATTAACTTTTTCTGTAATTTTGAGTTGAAAATGTACAACCCATTTTTAAACTGAAATGTCAAAAATCTTCAGCACTGTGATTGATTTCTGAGCAGTTTTTTACTATTTTTTTATGTTTGCAGAATGGCTTCACACCTTTGCATATTGCTTGCAAGAAGAACCACATGCGGTCTATGGACCTGCTGCTTAAGCACTCTGCTTCCTTGGAGGCTGTCACAGAGGTAGGATGGTGTGACCACGAGGAAAAGGGTCTAAAAATTAACAAATACTTATCCCGATGTGCAAGTCCTCACCCTGACAGTTGTATGGTACTTGACAGAGCTAATCACAGCTCTCTAAATCGCTGCCACCATCATTGATAGTAATCCACATAGGCCAGACAGAGGTGGCTAATGAGGTTAAATGTAATTTAGCCTATTTATAATGCATGAGTTTTGATGTGCTTTTCTTGTCTGTTTTTTGTTCACAGTCTGGTCTCACTCCTCTTCATGTAGCAGCTTTCATGGGGCATCTGAACATAGTGAAAAACCTGCTCCAAAGAGGGGCTTCACCCAATGCTTCCAATGTGGTGAGCACTGCTTTTCTCATCCCAGAACAGAACAAATTGAATCTGACTGAAAGGGGAATAAAGTCACTCCTTTGGAGATCTGTTTTGTGGAATGCATATTAAATAATAATTAACTGCTGGATTACTGAAATTAAAAGGCCAATCTGAACCATGGCCTTTAATACTACGATAGAGGATTAAAACAAGATTTACTCTAAATTTTAAAAAAATATGTGTGTTTGAACTTTATCAGAAAGTTTTAAAACTCAAAATAAATAAATATAGAAACCTTTTATTGTTCAGTTGTTGCAGATGGATGAACTGAAAATGTCAGTATACATATGGACCATTATATACACATTTGGGGTGCTATTTTGTCATTTCACTACCTGTATTTATCTACATTAGAAAGTGGAGACTCCTCTTCATATGGCCTCCAGAGCAGGACACTGTGAAGTTGCTCAGTTCCTGCTCCAGAACTCAGCACAAGTGGATGCCAAGGCTAAGGTATGAGCTGAGTAGTAGTACTAGTAGTACTACCAATGCTTCCAAGCAGAACACGGAGGGTCAGTCTGTCCATGCCACTAAAAAACAAAACAAAACAACAAAACACAAAACAAATATTTCTACAAGCTCCTCTGGGTGCAAAGACCGCCTTTTATCATTTGAGGAACATCGCCAGACAGTCAGACAAGTTTTGTCAAGCGACACTGCAGAGGTTCTTGTCCATGCATTTGTGTCTTCACGTATTGATTATTGTAATGCTCTTCTTTCTGGGCTACCAAAGAAAAGTTTTAGAGGTCTCCAGATGGTGCAAAATGCAGCTGCTCGCATTTTAACAAGAACTGGGAAAGTTGAGCACATTACCCCTGTACTGAGATCTCTTCATTGGCTACCTTGTCAGGTTCGAGCAGATTTTAAGGTCCTGCTGCTCACCTACAAGGCTTTAAACAGATTGGCATCTTCATACCTCTCCGACCTTTTACACCTTTACGTTCCATCCCGTGCTCTCCGATCTCAGGGCTCTGGCCTTCTAAAGGTTCCTAGAGCCAGAAAAAAGACAATTGGAGAGCGTGCTTTTTCTTTCCGTGCCCCGTTTCTGTGGAACAACCTCCCTCAAGATATTAGGCAGGCATGCTCCGTGGAGGTTTTAAAAACTAAGTTGAAGACACATTTGTTCACCCTATCCTACATGTCAATCACTGATCTTTTTAAGTTGTCTCAAACAATGCATAAAGGCTGTTTCATGTACACAGTGGCAGGTTTTATTAGGGGTGATGTTTAATTTCCCGATGCTCAGCTGTATCTGTTTTCCAATTTGAACTAAACTCATTGTCCTCTGTGTCCAGGATGACCAGACACCTTTACACTGTGCAGCCCGTATGGGCCACAAGGAGCTTGTCAAGCTGCTCCTTGAGCACAAGGCCAGCCCTGACTCAGCTACAACTGCAGGTCACACACCTTTACACATTGCAGCACGTGAAGGACATGTCCAGACTATTCGAATATTATTGGATGCTGGAGCGGAGCAAATAAAGATGACAAAGGTAAAATCAGAATTAAGATTAAATGCTCAGTTAGTGCAGACCGCGTTTTATTGCTAAGTGAACCGCTTCTGGCAAAAGATGACCGTTGAGGTTATTTGAGCTTTTAGATTCTGTTCTGTCTTATGCTAAATTAAAATAATTTTATCAGCTAAATATAAGCACAGATAACCACAAATAGTTACATATAGTAAAACCCCATATTAAGAAACATTGTGGTGTACAGATGCAACTGAATCTTTGGCAAACATCTTAGTCTTTTCTTCTTCTTCTTCATTTGAGTAGAAAGGTTTCACTCCCCTCCATGTGGCCTCCAAATATGGAAAGGTAGATGTGGCTGAACTCCTTCTGGAAAGAGGAGCAAACCCAAATGCAGCTGGGAAGGTGAGCCTGAGTCTGTACTTTTGTTTACAGGCAGTGAGGAGCAGTTCATTCTGCAAGTTTGACCCCACCCCGAGATAATTTTACTTTCAGCTAATTGATTGATTACCATGGTATGTGTTTCATATATACATGTTTCTGTGTGTTTTTTTTGCATATGTGTGTGCATCTGTGGGTTATATATATGTTCATGCGTATGTGTGTGTGTGTGTGTGTGTTTGTGGTTAACAGAACGGTCTGACACCCCTTCATGTGGCCGTCCATCACAACAACCTGGATGTTGTTAGACTCCTGGTCAGCAAGGGAGGATCTGCACACAGCACTGCCCGAGTAAGATGTTCACACATATGTGTGTGCACATTAGAGGCAGGCCAGCATAACCTGCCAATCCATGACTGACAAACATACAAAACAGGCTAAATTAGAGTGATTCTCAAGCATACATTGACTTGCAAAGCAAACTTAGTATTTGCAAGTGCTCTCTCACAGCAGCGTTTAAGTTTTATGCCGGAAGAATAGCAATGTCCACTTTTTTATGTCTGTTTGTCCTTGTTTCTTTCTGCAGAATGGATACACTCCCCTTCACATAGCAGCCAAGCAGAACCAGATGGAGGTGGCCAGCTGTCTTCTTCAGAATGGGGCATCACCCAATTCTGAGTCCCTCCAAGGCATCACGCCCCTACACCTGGCTTCACAGGAGGGACGGCCTGACATGGTGGCTCTGCTCATTTCCAAACAGGCCAACGTAAATCTTGGAAACAAGGTATAATATTAGAATGGAGCAAACTGATCATGTTCTAAAGAGTAAAGTTTAATTCCTGTAGTTTTATATGTGCTTTTTTAAAAATTATTATTAGATTAATATACTGTCCAAACAATAGATAAACTATGATGCTCATCCCTCTGGTCGTTCTTTGTAGAATGGACTGACTCCTCTGCATCTTGTGGCCCAGGAGGGTCATGTGGGCATCGCAGACACTTTGGTCAAACAGGGGGCATCTGTTTATGCTGCTTCACGTGTAAGCTACATCATTTTCACTGAATACACATAGTCATAAAATACCATGTGTGATGAACTGAAGAGATGGCATCTTTTGTCTTTATACAGTCTTGTGCGCCAAATGACTAAGCACATATTTGCCCGATATTTAGACTGATAATTAATGGGTATCACTAAAGCAACTAAACAACAGCTTGCTGTCTTTCTCTCTTTGGCTCAGATGGGCTACACACCCCTTCACGTGGCCTGTCATTATGGCAACATCAAGATGGTGAAGTTCCTTCTGCAGCAGCAAGCTCATGTGAACGCCAAGACAAGGGTAAAATTCCTTGTCAGCACCCCCCTTTTTTTAATCATATTTAGTTTCTTCTTTTGTCCGTCAAAACTTTTTTATCACTTTCTTTTTTGCTGCAGATGGGCTACACCCCTCTGCACCAGGCAGCCCAGCAGGGCCACACAGATATTGTCACACTCTTGCTGAAACATGGAGCCCAACCCAATGAGATCACCTCGGTGAGAAACTTTTACTAAACCCTTCCTTGTGCAGCAGTTTTTCTGAAGGAACAAACATGTGATAACAAATAAAGAAATTGCCTTCAGTAGAATAGTTAGCACTAGATTAGATTCAGATCACAGATCATCATCATCATCGCTCTCTTGACTGATAAACATTCCTATCCTGTTAAATATTTCTCTGTAAACTTTTTTCCACATGCACAATGTATGTGTGTTCACTATCAGGAATATTTTTTACTTTTTTAGTTGCCGTGACGACGTTGCAATGAAATTTTTTTTTTCAGTGTGTACTCTGGAGCTAGAGTTCCCCAACTAAAATTGATGTTGCATCCTATTTTGTCTATCCATTAATTTTACATCAGTATTTTTAATTTTTGATACTTTGTTCAGAGAAAATTGATTCTTTTTACATCACTACATACACCTGACAGCCCTAATTGGCTAGTTAGATTTTAAATTAAGATTTTGACAGGCACAATTTATGAAAGGCCTGAAAGATGCAGTTTAAGACCTAGTAATTAAACCGCAAAATTTAATAGCTTTTATTTTTGTCTTTCCATTCACTAGTTTTGATATATTACAAGTTTGGACATGTGTATAACTATGGTGGATACTGTCCAGTATATGTTTGTTGCAGCCTGTAGGATATAGCAGTTCACCTTTTGCCTTCATTTTTCATATTTTTTTATTTATGTTGTAGATGTGTACCGTAATTCTAAAGACAATATTTCTTACAGGACTCCATGCAGTCATGATAAACTAAGTATACCTTGTAGCTTGTGAAACAACCTTTAGCCGCAACAACTTGAAATAATGATTTTCTGTATGAATTTACAACATTGCATTCGTTTATGGAGGTTTGCAGGCATTCGTTTATCTGTGTTTATCATCACAGCATTACAGTCAGGCTGAGGTCTGCAGTTTGACACTGTGACACCTTAAATCCTTTCTTTTGCGGCCATGCTGTTGTATACCAGCCAACCTTTAGCTCTTGGACAGATGGCCTCAAATGTGACAGATTTCATGGTCAACTCAATGAATGCAAGGCGCCCAGTTTCCAAGCTGCAAAACAAACCCAAATCATCACCCATCCAGTACCAGCATGCTTGGCAGTTGACATGAGGTATTTGTTTTTGCCAAACATGGTGCTGAGCAGTATGGCCAAACATCTCCTCTTTGGCCTTGTTTGTCCAAAAACCTCTTGTGGTTTCTTCAGATGCAACTTGGCAAACTTCAGCCATACTGTCTTTTGAAGTATGTTCTTTTGAAGGAGAAGAGCCTTCTTCCCAGAAACCCCATCAAATAAACCATACTTTTGAAGCTGTCATGGATTTTAATAGTCAACATGCTAGCAGAGACCTGTAGAATCAGGGCTGTAGTTCTTGGGCTTTTTGCACTTTCTGAGAATTGTAGAGAATCTGTTGGGATGTTGACTCCTGGCAAGATTGTGGTATTTTGTCTACAAACACCTGGATGCTTTGAGATCTTCTACTTTTGTTTTTCACAGGACTCTAAAATACTTCTTTTTCCCAAGAGTATATGTTTTCTACAGGAAAGAATAAAGTTCTTAAAATCTGTGGAAATGTTTTTAGTAATTTTAATTATCTGTCTCTGTGTAGAACGGCACGTCTCCCCTGGGCATTGCTAAGAGGCTGGGTTACATCTCTGTCATTGATGTGCTCAAGCTGGTAACCGAGGAGTCTGTTTCTGCGGTGAGCATGGTTCACCTAGTTACACCAGTACATGAAGAAGAAACGTTGACACACCATGATCAGATGTTCACTGAGCGAAGTCTGTTTTCCTAATCACATTCAGCTCCCTCACTGCTTGCAAATTAATTCCCACCTTGGTTCTCCACAGATCACGACAGAGAAGCATCGGATGAGTTTCCCCGAAACTGTAGATGAGATTTTGGATGTTTCAGAGGATGAAGGTAGGCTGTCTTATTTGATTATGTTAAAAGCATCAACTGTGCAGCTTTGATAATTAACTTTCAGCTCTGGTTTTGGTAGAAGACGAGCGCATGGGAAGTACACTGACATGTCGAAGTACCAGCATGAATTTGACTGTATATGTGCGACTGTTTATAACACCCTTTTCCATTTGTCTTGTAGGGGTTGCCCAGCTAACGTTAGGTAGGACTGTGTCTGTATCTCTGCCTTGTCCGGTCCGGTGACTCGTAAACTTGTGCCTTCATTGCAGTTGCACTTTCTCATTTTCTCTGTGTGTCACTAAATGTCTTTCTAATCAGTTCTACTTTCGACTCCAGCCCTGTTTGTTATCCTCTATTTTCTCTGTCTTATCTTTGATCTCTCCTATTCTCCCTCTTGTTCAGAGATTTGCTTTTTCTTTAAAAAGTCTGTTTGTCATCAGCATGTAGTCACAACATTTTCCTTTTACCAGCACATATCTGGTCATGGATCTGTCATTGACAGAACTCCAGTATTTCTGTATTTAAATTTAAATGGCTCCCTTCCAGTGCAGCGTTGCTGTTCCTCCTGATTTTTACAGTGTAATTGATCCATAAACGGATAAAACACATACTGTGGCAAAGCTGTGACACTTTCCAGCAAACAGCTCCAGTTTATACAGTCATCGGCCTGCCTTAAAAATCTAGAAAAATTAAACCAAATTCGAATCTTTTCAACACGTTTTGGAAGCATTTTTTCATAAATTTCCTTTTGCAATGTGTATTCTTGTTTTTATACTTGTTTAATTTTCTCACTTTTTACTTCTTTAACATTTTTTTGCTTTGTTTTCCTGAACAGCTTATACGAATGGGTGCTAAACTGTCTGTCTTGTGAAGCGGTTTATAGTTGTTGTTATGATTATTATTTTAGTATCATTCCTATTTAATAATTAAGGTGTTTTCTCCTACACAGAAACAACCATCACCACATGTGATTTCATCTTTAATGGGCATGCTCACTAAAAAAGCTGTCACCAGGTGCCTTGCAGTTTGCTGTCCATGCAGTGTCCTAAACTGTGTTGATATTCACTGTCTTACCAATCCTCTTCTTTCACTACTTTGGTTTCCATCGGCTCTGGTTGTTGTTGGTTTGACTCCATTGCTTGGACTAAAATGTTTGGAACTGCTTTGTGGCCATTTTTTTCTGTGGTTTGGTGAAGGGATGGGAAGGATGGTGGAGTAGTAATTACCGATTTCATCTGGGGATTAAATCAAAATTGATTTTTACTCGAATTCGAAGAGAGTTCAAGGTTTTGAGAGCATTTCTCATAAAATACATTTTGAAACAACTTGAAATGTATTGAGATAAACTGACATTTATTGAACTTGTCCTTAATTTAAAGTTTACTCCGTATCCCCCTGGTGTCATCCTTTTCTCTCTTACTTCCTTATGTGCTCCTTGCAACCTGTTCCTTACCACTTATTTTTCTCTGTGGTCATTTTCCATGTTCTTTCTAAACATTTCTTTTACATTTTTACCACAGGAGACGAGTTGCTGGGGATGGACGGAGCTCGCTATTTGAAGCTTGATGATTTTAAGGACCAGGATGATGACTTTCTCTCCCCAAAGAAGACCCTCAGAGACTTTGAGGGCGGCATGGGCACCACGTAAGTCAGTGTGAGGTGTGACGAGGAGTCTTTATGTGAAGAATGCCTAATATGATATAATTGAAAATGAAATTTGAGCTGGCGATTAAATTACTGACATAGCTCATTTATCCTTACCTTAGATTATGAGAAGCAGCAGAGTGAGCTCGTATGATTTTATTAGAATTTTGATAGCGGTGCCATATTCAGCGATGGTTTCTTGTCTTACCTTATTCCTGCCTCCTCTTCGACAGTCCATATTCTCCTGCCATTCCCAGGATCCCCTGTGTGTCACCAGAGACAGTTATGCTGGATCAGGTACGCTTAGCTCGTGACTAAGAGTGGCTTTGTAAGCATTTGTTACTTTATCTTATCCTCCTGAGACCTGAGCTCTCATTTGAATACTTTTCTAATTTCTTCTAGGTATTTGGGATTAGTTGGACCTGATAAGTATATAAACTAAGCTTCCTCTTTGAATAGGAAGGCATTGATTTGTTACGTAGTTGTAACATACTTGTATGTACTCTTAAAGGGACACTTAATTTAAGTTAACATTGCTTGACAATCACTTTCTTGTGCAGAATGAAGTTTTTAAGGTGCAAAAAAGAGGCTATAGAAGACAGATATTCAGATGGAAATATCACTAACTTATATTATTGAACCAGATTCTGACTTTTATTCATACCTCTTCTTTTATTATGGTCTTCTCTCTGCTTCATGTCTCATATCACCTCTTTCTCTTTTTATCTCAGTCTTTCCCTCCTACTTTTCTCTGGTTTAATCTTTTCAGTCATAGCTGTTTTACGGCCTCAATTTCTCACCAATTTCCATTTTCATTTCTCCCTCTCTGACCTCAGCAGACTCCCGTCCCTTTGCCAAAAGAATATGATGAAGATTCTCTTATCCCAAGCAGTCCAGCTACTGAGACTTCAGACAATGTCAGCCCTGTAGCCAGCCCTATTCACACTGGGTGAGTTATTAAAATGTTTTTCTTCCCCATTAAACCACATTTTCAAAATTGCTTTTATGTTAAACAGTATCAGTCGTCGATGCTTCTTGTCAGGATTCTTATTATAGTGTTTTGGCAGACTGTGAAATTTCTGGCTTTACAAAAAAGTAAATAGAAAAAAAAGCCTATGATGATAGTCAAAAGCATACTATATTTATCATCTATTTTTCTCTTAACCTGATTATAATTAACAAAATTGTTTAAACTCTAATGTCATTAACATTTAAAACTGGCAACTGAATCCATTAATTCATCTACTGAGGTGATAGTTTATGTGACAATAGCATCCTTTTCTAATATACAATCTAAAGTGCTCTGTAAACTGCTACGAAAAAGGGCCTAGGTAAATGCAGTCCATTCATGTTTTAATGTTATTGCATAGAGATATGATACCAAAAGATAAATGGTGGTTATAATGATTATCAGTGATGATCACGATGATCACAATCCACATTTACAGATAACTTATATTTAAAGGAATTGTATTCCAGCAATCAACACTTTAATTTATCAATTATGCAAAGTCATAATTTACTGTATCTGTACCTCCATGAGTCAGCTTTTGAAATAGTGAGTGTGAAAAGGTGACCTCACACATAGAGACACCTGTATTAAGCCACCGGTATAATGCAGGAGAAGCAGAATGGGGATCTCTTTCAAATCTTTTCACATAATTCTTGCTGAGCATTGCTGCAGATCACTCGTTCTTTCCTGTCATATCCAGACAAGCAAATGAAAAGAGCGCCTACACAGTCAATTGATGTTTTCTTTATGAATAGCATAAACCATGAGCAGGCAAACCAGATCAATTCAAAATACTGCTGAACAAACAGCACATGAATAATCTGTTCCCATCTCGTAGAACTGGAGGATTTCCCTGACGAAAGTCCAGTCTTTGTGTTTTTTTTCTTTCTGTCCTGTTTTATTAATGTTTAAATGTGTTATGATAAAGTAAAGTTTACATGTTGTTAATTTATGGCACCATTTAACTCAGCTTCCTGGTGAGTTTCATGGTGGATGCTCGAGGGGGCTCCATGCGAGGCAGCAGGCACCATGGACTACGAGTGATCATCCCTCCCCGAACCTGCGCTGCACCGACGCGTATCACTTGCCGTCTCGTTAAACCCCAGAAACTGACCACGCCTCCTCCACTAGTGGAGGGCGAGGGCCTCGCTAGCCGGATCATCTCCCTGGGGCCGTCCAGTATGCAGTTCCTTGGGTAAATCAGACCTTTCTTTGGTTTATTAACTGTATTTGACCGTATTTGACTGTGCATTTACAGTCAAAGCAAAATACTTTTGTGTGTATTTGTGTATGCCTATATGTGCATGTATTTGAGTGGCTCTTAATAGACATGCCATGACATGTCCAAGACAAGTTCAGTGATTGTGCCATTTAATGGACAAGACTAGATCATGACGGGGTATTTATAGGAAAATTGTCATTTAAGCAGTTTAAAACTAACCTATCACAGTGTAAAGTTACAGAGAATATGGGGATCATCTACGGTACATATTATCTTAAAAATATTTTAAAAAATCTTCAGAAAGTATTGTACACAAAGGACTAGGTTGAAAACCAATGCTGAAAGGTCCAGAGTCATGCTCGGATGATGTATCAAGCATTTCTGAAAACCATTGTGCGTGAGCACTGGTCATTTTTATTGTACAATATTAAAATTCTAACCATGCGAGGAGAAACATAAGAAGCATTCATAAACATGTTGTCTCTGGACATCAGCTCATTTAAAGAGGACCAGGTCTGACCAATCAAGTGCCAGAGGTTTTTTAGAAGTCACACATGTTGCATCTTCTAAGCTGTGAACATGCACTTCAAAAGGCTGTGTATTAGTGCAAATGGCATTGATAACTTGTACTTTTAATGTTAGTCTGGGCTCTGAACCAGCTGGCCTGTAGTTCAGAGTCATCAATTAGAATGTTTTGGCACACTGTGAAATAAAATAATACCGCAGAGGAGACCTCAGTCTGATGAGTACCAAACCAGGCAAGTAGGGAAATGCATTTGACTTTCAAAACTACAGCATTTAGTCTTCTCTGTTCCCCAAAACCTATAGATAGTCATTAAAAAACGAAGAAAAAGAAGATAAAACATGCACCTCTCCTACCTTTTTCTAAAAACCTTTCTGACATTTCATTCACAGACCAGTGATAGTAGAAATCCCTCACTTTGCCTCACTGGGACGAGGAGACAGAGAGCTTGTGGTGCTCCGCAGTGAGAACGGCTCAATCTGGAAGGAACATCGCAATCGCTATGGCGACGAAGTACTGGAAACTATTCTGAATGGCATGGATGAAGGTTAGTGGGATTGTAATGGATGTTGCCTGTCAGGGAAACCTTGAGGGGTTGTATTAATCTTGATGTATGTCCCTGGAGTTACAGAAGACAAACATGGGAAGGTTTTTTTAAACACCGAAGCTTCCTCCGCAGCATCAGACAGGCTTTATTCCCACAAAGTGTTCATTTAAGACTGAAATTTTCAGCTAGACATGTATCCTAACACCTACCTTTACCCTGTTTTTCTTTCCTCTTTATCTCTTTTCTCTGCTTATCTCCACTATTTCACCTTAATATAGACTTGGAGAGCCAAGAGGAGCTGGAGAAGAAGAGAATCCGTCGAATCATCTCCACTGACTTCCCCCTCTACTTTGCAGTAGTGTCTCGCATACAGCAGGAGAGTGATCTCATTGGTCCAGAGGGCGGTCGGCTGACCAGTAAGCTGGTCCCCCAAGTTGAGGCCATCTTCCCTGAGACTGCTGTCACCAAGAGAGTGAGGCTGGGACTGCAGGTGAGAATATGAATTGAAAAGAGGCTTTGCACATGTACACTTTTCATAATTGCTTGATTGTTCAACACAAAAACAGATGTTCGAATGAGAAAACAACCAAGCCTGTGCCAACATGTTTGCCTCTGGCCTCATTTTTTGTTTGCGCTGCTTTCAGTGTACGAGTTCAGATTTGACAGATTTCATGCCATGAAGTTGATGTTATGTCTGTTTGACCAATGAGTCTGAAAATGCTTGAGTTTTGCTATCAGTCATGGAGACCTGATGCGAGACGTGGCAGACTGATTTATTTCAGTACTATAAACCTTAATGCTAGAAGAAAGGTCATCGCTCGTCATTTGAGATATCCCATCAAATAGTAAATCTATATTTCATTTAGTGTTTTGTGATGTGGCGTCAGTTATTATTGGTATTACTGTAAATCATGTACATGTAAGTAAATTTCTCTTGCCTTGCACTTCATTGTGATAAATTTGCTTTGGTTTATTCAATGAAAATATAAAAAATACATCTACTTCACAAAATAGAGCTGTAACAAACAGTGATATCAAACCGATAGGAAGAAGATTTTCTCAGTTTTTAAACACTGTCAATAAGAATTTCATTGATAGAATAGGTTAATATAGAAAAATTATATACTTTATTAGAACATTTTCAAAATTTGCCTGACCTTTAAGAAGCATCTCTGGTGTTTGCAACACGTGGTGTCTGTCCTGCCAAACAGGAGCTTTTGGCAAATGTATGACTGGCTGTTACTCATCCAGACCTCTGCAGACACCCGTATGGGAACTTGGCACACACTTATGCTGACTGATCTCTTTTCACACTACACCTACACTTGGCTTTGTTTTCCACAGCAGAAAGATTATGAAGGATTATGGCTTCTTCATTTCTGTTGCTTGGTCACTTGAGTGTACATCGTTTAGGTTCTTTGTCATGGCACTAATGTTATGTACGTAAGAAGATTGCATGAGTTTTGCTTTGCCTACGCTCTTCTGTTTTCCTTTTTATACAGCCATTCGTTACTCCTCAGTTCCCCGATTTAAGTTGTGAGCCACAGTGACCAAGCTGATGCACTGATCTGAGTTTATGAATTTGTTGCATGTGTGAGTATGGTTGGGAATTTGAAGTTTTAGCCTATTTGCTTTTATGGTTTATGGTTTGTTTTCCTTTTTTTAAACATTTTGTTTAATTATTTGTTGAGCTTCTGTTATGTTTTATTTGTGCTTGAGTTTATCTTTTCCATTTTCCATGTATGCAGCCTTCTCCTCCTGTCTTTTCGTCACATCCTCAGTGTCCCTTTTTTGCCATTAACACTTTAACATCAGGCACAACCAATCCCTGATGAACTGCTGACCAGGCAGCTTGGTAACCAGGCCACCTTCAGCCCAGTGGTTACCATCGAACCTCGGCGACGCAAATTTCACCGTCCAATCGGATTGCGCATTCCTTTACCACCGTCGTGGAGGGAGAGCCCTCGTGATGCTGGCGAGGGTGATACCACCAGCTTGCGTCTTCTCTGCAGTGTCATTGGTAGGAATAACTTTACAGAGTAATCCCTTTTTATATTTTGTTTTTTCTTGTAACAAACATGAGATACCTAGGATTGTATGCAGGAATTATTACCTTTCTTATTAGGGTACAAACAAAATGATCTGCCACCAGATTATATATTTTTTTGTATTAAGCAGTTTTATTTACCAATTTGACTTTTTAGAGTAACCTTAAAATGACTCTTTATGGTGGTGAAGGGGAAAATTTGAAATACTGGGGCAAAGAAAATCAGAGCACCAATTCACTAAAATGGACCCTAACAAAACTGATTGATGGCAGTCGACACGTGGGTGTACTTCTGACTCAAACATCACAATATAAAAGGCTGTAATCTCCTGTTTTAATATGCAATGCAGGGGTCATACACGGAGATGCACTTCTCAAAACAAACATGGCAGCAAAAGAGGAAAGTCGAAAAAATACCATACCAGTCTAAATTCGACTTAAACTGTATTTACATTATGTGAGTTTGAGCCGTCTCTGAAGAAAGACGACCAACATAAAAGGATATTTCTGAGTACTCAACTGGTAATCAAGTAAAAGCAAAAGCAGCATAAAATTACGTGCAGAGAATCTTGTCAGACGGAAATAAACATGCACATTAACAAAATGATTGAGATTCCAATCATGTCTCTGTGTAAGTTATGTCCTCCATCTGTTAAAGCTGAGCCAAGGAGGACACAGGAAGCAGACAAACAGCAGAGAAACAACAGCTGTCTGTCTTAGCCTTGATTCAGTTGCTTTTATCATTGTAAGACAATTAAATTTTCATGCAGCAGACTAGAAATATTTCTCAAGTTTATCAGATCAATGTCCTATAGTGTGGACTGCAGTGTGTGGGAGTCATTACAGGGAGTAGTGAAAAAATGGCCAACAAAACTGCCTGGAAGTTATACAAAAGGGACGCTAAAAAAATGATGCAAAAAGGAGAAGCCATGATACTGGATGTATATATTCAAAAAGAGAGTCACTAGATAATCGATAATAGGTGGGAGACCTAACAAAGAAAGGAAATAAAACTGATGAAGGTCCAACTAAGACAACATAATGGGACAGTTTTTCCAACACTTGCACATCAATCCAGGTGGAACAGCACCAGCTCAGTGGGAGGACATCACTGGAACCACCAAGCTGATGTATGCCAACAACTGTGCCAATTTTACCACCAATGTGTCTGCAAGGTGAGCTCAGTAAACATCTGTGCAAGCATGTTCCCAGTCAACTTTTTTTCCTGCACTCTTGCACACATCTGGATTTAGATCCAGCTGGTTTGTTTAATTCTTCTCTGTTCTCCTGCTATATCCAGATTCTGGCTGGCAGACTGTCCACGTACGGCGGAGGTGGTCACCTTTGCCAACCTGCTGTACAGGGAGCTAATGGCAGTCCCATATATGGCCAAGTTTGTTATTTTTGCAAAGATGAATGAGGCACGTGAGGGACGCCTGCGTTGTTACTGCATGACAGATGACAAGATGGACAAAACTCTGGAGCTGCACGAGAACTTCACCGAGGTGGCCCGGAGTCGAGACATTGAGGTGCACACAGGGGCAAGGCCACAGAAAGCCAGCTTGTTAAGGAGCGCAGTTGAACGTGTGATTCATTTTAAGTTCTCTAAAAAGTGGCGGCATCGTTGTGTGGTGGTTAGCACTGGTTCCTCAGACCAAGAAGGTCCTGGGTTTGAATCATACTGTGTAAAGCAGGGGTCCCCAACTAAAATAACAGGAGGTTCACTACCTCCATCATCCAATCAATCTGGGTTCCGAACACTTTAAATGACCCAACAAAAATATTTTCTTTCATTTCTATTTAACATTTAATTAACAATATAGACTTTTGCCTTGTAACTACTGATCAATCATTCATATGCCATTAAATCATCTCCTGAACCGAAAAGTGCGATCCAGTTCAAGTACTAATATTAAACAAAAAACTATTTAACAATAAAATCACGCAATAATCTTTACCACATCTATTGCACATAACCCAACATTAAGGTGTCTTGATGCATGCTCAATCATCCAGGTAAATCCAAATCAAAAAAGTTGTTTCTGTTCATCTGGACGTACCGTTTTCAGTGGGAGAAACATTTCATTACTCATCCAAGTGACTTTTGAAGAAGAATGGGAAAAGGGAAAGACCACCTTTGAATCGATGAGGGGGCCTAAGGGTACATCTTTCGCTATCTTACAACGCTGTGATTGCAGCCATTCCTCAACTCTCTGTGAATGGTACTCATGGCCATTGATCAATGGTCTTTGATCAATGGGCTTTGATCAGTGGGCTTTGATCAGTGGTTGTTAATCAATGGTCATGACAATTTGGATTTTAATGATTAAGAAACTGACCTCACAGCCCATTGTTCATTCAGTGGGCTAGTCATTGTGCAAAGGTACTGTTTGTAACGTTGGGGAAACCTGCAGTCAGCTGAAACTAAAAAAGATCACTTGGATGACTGATGACTGAAAACGCTACATCCAGATGAACAGAATAAACTTTTTGGGAACATTAAGGCGCAAACAATTCACCTAAAAACCCTCAATATTCAGGAAAATTAAGAAGTGCTTTAAAACTGTGCAGTAAATACGTTTGACAAACTCAACACCATGTAACTTAAAACATACTGCAAAACAGTGGTGGCTCTCACTTCAGTATGCATGTGCATTTGCAGCTAGCATTTTAAAATTTGGGTGAAATGGGGTCAATGCATGGGCAGCACGGTGGCACGGTGGTTAGCACTGTTGCCGCACAGCAAGAAGGTCCTGAGTTCAATTCCACCATCAGGCCGGGGTCTTTCTGTGTGGAGTTTGCATGTTCTCCCCGTGTTTGCGTGGGTTCTCTCCGGGTACTCCGGCTTCCTCCCACCGTCCAAAGACATGCAGCTTGTGGGGATAGGTTAATTGGAAAATCCAAATTGCCATTATGTGTGAATGTGTGAGTGAATGTGAGCGCGAATGGTTGTCTGTCCCTGTGTGTTGGCCCTGCGACAGACTGGCGACCTGTCCAGGGTGCACCCCGCCTCTCGCCCTATGATAGCTGGGATAGGCTCCAGCGCCCCCCGCGACCCTGAAAAGGATAAGCGGAAGCGAATGGATGGATGGATGGATGGGGTCAATGCAGTTCTTAAGCATGCATGCAAATGTTCATTAGTCAGTTGTGTGCAAATTTTGTCCATTCATCTTTAAATGTCAGATAGTCTACTATACATGCTTTTGATAAAGCCATCTTCTTTTACTCATTCAACTGTGCACCACCAAGTCATCATTCTACTGTCGGCAAGCGCAAGCTCCCAAGCTGTAACTTAGCAATCTGTGTTCAAGGGCCCGCATAGGTTGTTCTTCTTTGGCGTTTTTTTGGTGGTTGGTGGTGCAATACCGCCACCAGCTGGCTTGGAATGTGGACCAGAAAGTCACTGATCCACATAGCTGCCCATCACGCCTGTTCAAAAGTCAGCCATGGCAGCCAGCAGGAATGAAATATCTAGCTACATAGTAAATGAGAAAATGCTTTGCGATCTGGGGGAAACCGGACCTCTCGGGGTCCGGTTTGGGACTGGAGACCAGGGGACCCCTGGTGTAAAGTTTGCATGTTCTTCTTCCCACAGTCTGAAGACATGAATATGTTGAATTGTCCTAAAGTATGGGTGTCTGTCTCTGTGTGTTAGCCCTGAGATGGATCGGTGACCTGTCCAGGGTATACCTGTGTTGTGCCAAAAAGTGATTGCCTGCCAAAAACTGATTTCCAATGTTTCCGTGTATTTTTTATGTGTAATATCTTTACGCATGTTGGTAAATAGACTTCGCTGAACAGCGTTTACAAAGGGGTTATATATAGAATTAAAAAATCAAGTATCTTTATATGTTATTGTACTTACATTGTAACCAATCTGGTCCTTTACCCCCACTTAAAGACAAATATTTTTACAGAACTATTGTAATATTTGCTGCCATTTCTGCTGTCCTCTTGGCCAACTTAATCTTACAAAAGACATTTTTAATGTTAATGAGATTTTTTTAACTGCATAAATAAAGGTTCTATAAAAGTCGCTGCCAAAAACTGATTGCAGCTTCTACCTTGTTACACGAATGTTGTTTGTGGTCATCCATGAGGGATGCATTTGACATATGTTTCACATATTATAGCCCAACAAGTTACTTATAGTAACTATAGTTTAAATACCGGAAATCAGTTTTTGGCAGACAATCACTTTTTGGCACAACACCTGCTTCTTTCCCTTGTTTTTGCCATTTTTGTTATAGATTCCATTTGCTGCACCTAGAAAGACGATGGATCATTCTTTTGTTTCGGTTTTTTGGGTACAGTGTATTGTATCATGAGAAATCTGCATAAATTCCCTGTGAACAAGTGCTTGTGAAATGTTATTAGAAAAGAAGTAGTTCCATTTTTCCCTTTTATGTTATATTTTCCACAGCTAATGGAGGGCATGCCTCTCTACCTGGAGTGTTCTGGGAACTTGGTGCCCATTCGGAAGGCCACTCAGCAGCCTCGTAGCTTCAGCTTCCAGGCCTTCCGAGATAACAGACTGCCTGTCTCTGTCAAGGTCTGTCCCTAGCTGCTTGTTCATATGCCTGCTTCTTTATCACTTGCTACGTGTTGCTACAGTATTGTGTGTTTGTTTGTGTGTGTGTGTGTATACGTGTGCAAAAGTGTGTGTTGTTTAGTTTTTGGATACTGTATGTCAAGGACCTTCTCACCAGTTATTTACACTCATGAGCACCTGCCGATGACTCAAACACCGCGTTCATTTGGTGGGTTTTGTGTTTGCTTTTCGCTCTCATATCAGTGATGTAAACACGTAGGTAATAGTACAGTCCTGTGCTCACTCTGCAATATTAAACACAGCAGTATAATTGGTGCACTATAATTGCAATATGCTACCTTTTTACATAGAGTTGAGAGATATTCCAGGCAGTAAAGTTAAGATAAACATTAGAAATATTGGAATGTCAGGTTGTTCATTGGATCTCGGGATTCTCAGTTTCTTCAGTTAGCTTTTGGCATGCTGTGTCATTGTGAGTCCTTTTGTTCTTTTTTTATTTTCATTGTGCTTTGTTTGTTTGAAATGTAAAGGTAATAAAAACCAGCAATCGGATTTGATAGGGTGTTTTTGTTTTGTGTTTAAGTTCTTTATCAAAAGCATCATAATTTCATCTGTTTTTGTTCCACATTACATTGATGACTTGTGTATTTGTTCTTCTATTGACCGTATATATTATATATTGTGTGTACGAGCCGTTCCGTGCCTGTCCCGTGACCATATTTATGTAATTTCCATATCACTGTATTTCCGTTCATCTGTGTCTGTCGATGTGATAAGTCAAGTATTGTTCAGAATCAGCTTGATGAATACTGGTAGCCTGTCTAGCTGTCAACTCTCTTGGGTAATTGTTTGCATGCCCTGTGACTCCTTCACTTTCTTTGCCTGCCTTCCTATCTTGCGGCCTTGCCTGTCTGTATGTGTCTGTCTCACTGTCTCTCTTTCTCTCTCTCACGGTCACTCTGTAACTGTCTGGTCTGACAGACGTCCAGGTAAAATGTGCAGGTAAATCTCTCCCTCTTGCCTGCCTGTGGACTGCTTCCATCCCTGTTTCCCCCTGCTTCTCGTCCCATGTTACTGCGCCACATGCTCAGGACAACTGTTAAGGGATCTAGTGCTCTTTTTGATTTTTTTTCTTCTTCTTGCCCATTTTATCTTCCTCTATTCTATCTTTTCTGCTCAATTTCTCTTCCCACTCTTCTCTGCTCATCCTTTTCTGTCTTTCCATTCTCCTCCTTTCCCTCACTCCACATTCTTCCATTCTATTTTTCTTCCTTCGTCTCTGTCTACCTGTTTTCTGTCTATGTTTAGGTCAGAGACAGTAACAAGGATGCCACTGGGTTTTTGTCTTTTCTGCGGAAGTGCACCAAGTATGAGGACACACAACACGTACTGTGTAACCTTAATATAACCATGCCACCTTGTGTCAAGGTAAGGATTTGGTTGCAAACATGCACACATAATAAACTGTGACCTTATCCCGATAGATGGGTATTTTTTTCAGGTTGTTCTATCAGACTGGGGCTTGTCCAAAATATATATGTGTGTTACATATATTATTATGTATTATATGTAATATTTGTGCTTATTAATTTTGTATAGATAATAAGAGATTCCATTAAAAAATAAATGTACAATAATACAACTGAAGCAGTATAACATTACACAGTATCAGTTAATCCTTTTGACAAAGGGTTTACTCTTGGACTGACAGGCTACCTTAAAGGTATGGAGACTCCTTATTTTAAAGGTTTAAAGTGTTTTAATCTAGTCTACTGCATTTTACCTGGATTACTATTTTAATATCAACCATAACTTTGCCAGGAGTCTGTCTGAAGTGCTACATCTGTCTAATGTTACATGGGTAAAACATGGTGACGTGGGTGTTTGTTAAAAGTTCAAAAGTTCTGTGTTAGGCGATTAATTATTGTAATTCTTTCAATTTTTTAGGTTGTTGGAAGTGAGGAGCGCAGACGAACTTTAACCCCTCTTGCTTTGAGAGAACGCTACAGTGCACTGAACGAGCCCGGCGTGGGTAAGTCCTTCAATGCTTGACCGTCAGCCCTCTCCGGATATACACACAGTGGAGATGGGCACTGAATGTTGCACTGCCACTTTACCCACAACCCTGCTTCTTACTCTGCCCTCTCTATTTTCCTGTCTCGTGTGCACGCATGGCACAACAACTGAGCCTTGGATGCAATGTACTGCTCTACAGTATCCCACTAAGTTTTTTGCAGTGCAGTTAGTGGAAACATATTGAATGTGCAGCCACAAGATGATCAGCCGCCCCCAACATGACCTGAAATGGCTCCATGGCACATGGCAATTTAGCCTTTTTCTGTCCTGAGTGTCCTGGTAGCTGTGACAATCAATGAATGACTTCTGTGGTTGGTTTTGCATGGCGCTGGTGTCTCCAC